>NC_090740.1:26215014-26227514 GCF_036898095.1 Palaemon carinicauda
TAGCCTCTGTACCATGGTCTTCCACTGTTTTGGGTTAGAGTTCTCCTGCTTGAGGGTACAATCAAGAACACTTTTCTAGCGGTTTTCTTATTCCTTTCTTTACTGGGATATTTTCCCCGTTGGAGCCCTTGGGCTTATGGCATCTTGCTTTTCCAAATGGGGTTATAGCTCAGCAAATAATAACGACAACAACAATAATAATATTAATAATGATACTAATATGGCTCGAGATTAATTAAAATGGCAAAAAAAGATGTTTTTTCCAAATAGGGTTATAGTCTCAGCAAGTAATAACAATAACAATAGTAATAATATTAATTATAATAATATGGCTCAAGATGAATTAAAATGGCAAATGAAGATATATGTACACAAATGTAAAAAGGTTGGCGCGGGTGAAATGATGAATCAAAAAGTTTTGCAATATCTTGGCATGCAGAGAATGGAGGGTGATATATTGGTGAATAAAATAAATAATTCAGAAGTCACTGGAAGGTGTAGAAGAGGAAGAACAAGATATAACTGGCTAGATGGTAGGGGAAAGAGAACTTGGAAAAATGTTTTTGTAAGATAGAAGTGGATGGTACATTGTGTGTCAAGGGGCTCGACGCACTTCTGAGGAGCTTTCTCTGTGGTTTGTATGCAGCAATTAATGTTGTGGAAGTTTTCTGCACAAGGGTTTCATTTATGATTCAGCTATTGTGGTATGAATGCGATGGCAAGGACTTTCTTTTTAGGATAATATAAATTATTAATAATGGAAAAATAAAAATGATCATCATATTGATCGACTTTCGAATAATCATATGTAGAATTCATAGGTACAAAAGTTAAATACTCTGCTATCAAAACCTTAAATAGTAAATTTATGTAAACAAAAATATCCTAAAACGAAACTGTATTAATGATTCGGGATTCGGAAATAGTCGTTAATTCACCTATAATAGTATCAATAGTATTAAACAGTATTGAGGAAACCAGAAACAAACTGAAGAGTGCCTATTCAAGTATCTGTAAAACAATCTTTTATTATTATCATTATTATTATTATTATTATTATTATTATTATTATTATTAATTTCATTATCATTATCTGGTAAGCTACAACCCTAGTTGGAAAAGCAGGATGCTCTAAGCCCAATGGCTCCAACAGGGCAAATAGCCCAGTGAGGAAAGCAAATAAGGAAATAAGCTACAAGAGATGTTTAAGAATAACATTAAAATAAATCTTTCATATGAACTATAAATTCTTCAAAATAACAAGAGGAGGAGAAATGAAATAGAAAAGTGATCCCGAGTGTACCTTCAAGCAAGAGAACCAACTCGACCTGCAACCCCCAGGACGGAGTTAATCTATTCCAACCACACGTCAAAAAGCAGATGACCACATTGGCACGATATAATCAATTTAGCAGCGAATCCTTTTCCCCTTTCGGGATTAAATGGATTCTATCCATGCGGTGCTGGATAACTCAATAAACGTCTGTCAATGGACAGCAAAACTGTCTCAATCAAATTAGGTTCTTTTTAATTAGCAGTGACAAAAAGCGGAGGGAACCATATGGAATAATGATAGGATGTCCCTTTAAAGTTACCGTTTCTAGTTTTCTCCGAGTAACAACTAAATGAGGTCTTTCAATGCTGTACAGATGAAGATTTAATATTCCTCTCCACGATCTCAGGGAAACTTCCAATGTCTTTTTTCATGGTGGAAGACAAATATGAAGCTGGAATCTCAACAAGATGGCAAGAGATAATGAAGGCCTTTCTCAGAATACATTATTAATTGTGTGAAAACTATGTATGGCATGATTATTTCTTTATCAAAATACATGTTAGGGCTAACTTAGTTACATGTGAAGGTAAAATTAGGTCCATTGTAAGATAAAAAAAAATATGTACACCAGCCGATAAATAGAAATAGAAATTACTTTATCCATTTTGAAACTAATTAAATAAAAATAAGAATGTTTTTGGTCGCTTTCACCAGTAGGTTAAACTAAAATATATTTAGTAGATTAATACGTAGAAAGTTGGTAAACTCTACGAACCTTGGATACCAGCTGTAATACAAGCTTAAAGCTAAAAAGTGTTTGGCCGGTAAGGTACAAGAAACATTGCTGTCTTCCGAGTCCGATAGCTTCTTGGAGTTGCTGCAACCTCACCATCATTCTGAGTTAAGGTTGGGGGATTTGGGGGAGCCTACAAGGCTACCTGTTGAGTCACCAGCTATTGCCTGGACCTCCTTGGTCCTAGCTTGGGTGGAGACGGGCTTGGGTGCTGATTAATATGGTCAGTCTCTAAGGCATTGTCCTGTAAGCTATGGCATTGTCACTGTCCCATGCTTCTGCCATTATTGAGCGGTATTTAAAGCCTTTAAATAGGGCTCTTTAAAACCTTTAAATAGGGGTCTTTAAAGCCTTTAAATAAGTAGCATCGACCCTATTTTTCTCATAGAAAAGGTCCTGTGATGTCAGAGTAAAATTGGGAAGATTTCATTTGAGTTTGAGCTTGTGAATATGAATTAATATATTAGTAAAATGTAATACTCGAGCAACTAGTGTTCTTTCCGCGATTTGTTCATCAACCTAAGAATCCAGTGAATTTCCATTTACATTTAATGTCTAACTGATATTTAGATTTAGTGTTTTATAATGGCTACATTGCATCTGCTCAATACCGATTCTGATAATTAGGAGAGTTTGTGGTTATACTTCATGTAATAAATTAAATTTTTCATAAGTAGTCTCGAAAGAATGAATTATGAGTAAAGCTAAATAATGAAATACGTGATGGTAAGTCACTTACAGATCACATATAAGATGATGTTATAAATGGCAATGGTATAAACACAAGTGCCTACTGATCGTTACGAATACAATGCGTTGAGCAATGGACAAATTATTAACAGGGTAAGAATTGAGACGTCTGATTGACAAACAGGGTTTGAAACATCAGTGAAGACAAAAGAGACACACATTTATCAGTTAAGAAAAATTAACACTATAACAACAATTAAAAAAAACACACAAATTTAATAATTTGAAAAGGTATTTGTTAAAAGAGAAAATTCGGGCAAAAGAAGTCAAAATGAGGGATCGAAATATTAAGACATAATAGTTTATTCTTTACACTTTCTCAGAAGATTCTGTTTCTATTAGCCTTTTCTACCACGTGTATTTCATTTGGATTAACGCCTTTTATTAATATGAACGGTATCTGATAATCAAATATTAATCACGGGACAAATTTTCACCAAACTCTGGTATCAAATTGTGGGTTCATCTGAGTTTTGTACTCATTGTCTGAACTAAATTTTAGAAAACAAAAACTCAAACCTCTTGCAATTTTATAAGAAATTATCTGGCCTTCGTATAAAGCATTGTTCTTCCAACTTGAAAAGAAATTCCTCTTGCACAGTTAACCTTGATTTATCTAGCTTATAGGGTGAGCTATAAATATCCTGTGAGGTCAATTCAATCTTTATATCAAGATCTCAGTTCGGCTATTTTGAGATTTACTCGAGACCTTTCTGTAGGTTACGGGGTTTACTACTTTTGCTGCACTTTATAAAATGAAGCTCTCACTTCCTCTATGTTCTTATATGCATATATCATTCAATTCTAAGGATGAGCCCTTCTTCATAAATAGTGAAACACAGTAACATCATATGTTACCATTTTACTTACCATATTTCAAGCATAGTTCATACGCATAGTAGCCTCTTATAAGCAATGCTTGATACGAAATGATCATGGCCCAGATTGCAGGCCCTCCGCAACAAATGGCCCACATTCTAGCCTTTTGTGGGAGGCAGTTACAAAATTTCAAATATAACTGACCTCGTCAGAGACAGAAACATTACTCACCAAGAGGATGAATGAGAGTTATTTGTGATTGTGGAAGCATGGTAGTATACCACTCCTTCAGCCTGCAGAAGAAAATTTTGTTGCAAGCCATTGGGAGCCTCTTTGGAAATGAAGAAGCTAATCTTGTCAAGTTTCGTGCTAGATTATTTTGATATTATTATCATTATTACTAGCTAAGCTACAACCCTAGTTGGAAAAGCAGAATGCTATAAGCCAAGGGGCCCCAACAGGGAAAATATCTCAGTGAGAAAAGAAAAAAAAAGGAAAAATAAAATATCTTAAGAATAGCAACAACATTAGAAAAAATATTTCTTATATAAACTATAAAAACTTCAACAAAACAAGAAAAAGAGAAATGAGATAGAATAGCGGTGCCCGAGTGTACCCTCAAGCAAGAGAACTCTATCCCAAGAGGGTGGAAGACCATGGTACAGAGGCTATGGCACTACCCAAGACTAGAGAACACTGGTTTGATTTTGGAGTGTCCTTCTCCTAGAAGAGCTGCTTACCAGAGCTAAAGAATCTCTTCTATCCTTACCGAGAGGAAGAACAGTTTGGTAATCTCAGTGTTGTCAGGTGTATGAGGAGAGAGGAGAGTCTGTAAAGAATATGCCAGACTATTCGATGTATGTGTAGGCAAAGGGAAAATGAACCGTAACCAGAGATAAAGATCCAATGTAGTACTGTCTGGCCATTCAAAGGACCACACAATTGTTGGGTAATTTTTCCTTTTAAGATTTTTTTCTAATATTTTTTGACTAATGAGATTTTTATATTGGATAGCAGTTTCATTGTAAAATTAGAATCACCCTGATGATAGTTATGGGTTAGAAAAATGTATAAGATAATAAATATCACTAGAGCACCAGAATTAAATAAAAATATACATTTTTATCTATATTTATATATGCACTCAGTATATGGATGCAAATCAACACAATATATATATATATATATTATATATATATATATATATATATATATATATATATATATAGTATATATATATATACATAGCATATGGATGAAAATCAACACAATATCGTGCTCAAATAGAAAATCAATTTCAACCTCACACTGGGAATGAATCCTATTATCAATCAAGCCACCAGAGGCTCTAAAAATAAGTCACAATCTACAGCAAGTACTCAATGCATTTCAGGATATACCTAATTAAGACCAGTCTTACATACCAGCGAGTTTTATCCAACTTCCATACTCACTAAATGAGAGAACTAAAAAAGGAGTAGAATTGCAGAGATCAGACTGGGTAAAATTATCAATTTATAAATAAAAGGACGCGGAGTCTTGATGGTATGTCCATGTGGTGAAAATGGAGATCAACAGACATGTGAAATTACTTTGTAATATAGTACCACGTGGAAAGGGCTGGGTATATAGTATGATAAAAGCAATGAAAGGAGGCTTCTTGCCATTCAGTATGTCAAGTAAAGGTGAATGGCCATTGCATGTAAACCATTTTAAAGCAATACTGATATTATAACCTTCAGTGGAGAAGCATGAAATGGCTCATGTGAATGTTTATAGCACAGCTGGTTCATCCTCTATTCAGCAGTTACAGAATGAATTTTTAAAGAGAGAGAGAGAGAGAGAGAGACGAGAGAGGAGAGAGAGAGAGAGGAGAGAGAGAGAGAGAGAGAGAGAGAGAGAGGAGAGAGAGAGAGAGAATTTAATTCATTTCCCAATTATCAACACGAAATAATATTCTTTTCCTACCTGACTGTCTTTCTTTCTATCTGCCCAAATATTGAGACAAAGTCCTACGTAATTTCCAGATGGGCTCTCTCTCTCTCCTCTCTCTCTCTCTCTCTCTCTCTCTCTCTCTCTCTCTCTCTCTCTCTCCTCACCTCTCTCTCTCTCTCATCTCTCTCTCTCTCTCTCTCTCTCTCTCTCTCTCTCCAAATTGAATATTGGGATGAGATTTCCACCATCAAAGTATCCATTCACCATGAACAATCTTCGTCGTATGCAAAGGTTTACATTTTGCCCCCGAAGGAAATTCGATTTCAATTCCATCTAAAATAGCTTTAATATACAGAGGCTGATGGCACTGGCACCGTATCGGCTAAGAAATAAAGTTCACTAATAACATTTCATGAATAAAGTTAAAGTTCACTATAGACATTTCATGAGTAAAGTTAGGGGTTTACTGTAAAGACATTTCGTGAATTAAGTTAAGGTTCACTAAAGACATTTCATGAATAAAGTTAAAGTTCACTAATGACATTTCGTGAATAAACTTTAAGGTTTACTAAATACATTTCATAACTAAAGTTAAAGTTCGCAAAAGGCATTTCATGAATAAATTTAAAAGTTTACTAAAGACGTCTCATGAATAAAGTTAAAATTCACTAGAGACATTTCATGAATAAAGTTAAAGTTCACTAAAGACATTTCATGAATAAAGTTACAGTTTACTAAAGACATTTCATGAATAAAGGTAAAATTCACTAAAGACATTTCATGAATAAAGTTAAAGTTTACTAAAGACCTTTCATGAATAAAGTTAATGTTCACTAAAAACATTTCATGAATAAAGTTAAAAGTTCACTAAAGACATTTCAGGAATAAAGTTAAAGTTCACTAAAGACATTTAATTAATAAAGTTAAAGCTCACGAATGACATTTCATGAATAAAGTTAAAGTTCACTAATGAAATTTCATGAATAAAGTTAAAGTTCACTAATGATATTTCATGAATAAATTTTTGGTTCACTAAAGACATTTCATGATTAAAGTTAAAGTTCACTAATGACATTTCATGATTAAAGTTAAAGTTCACTAATGATATTTCATGAATAAAATTTTGGTTCACTAAAGACATTTCATGAATAAAGTTAAAAGTTCACTAAAGACATTTCATGTTAAAGTTCACTAATGGCATTTCTTGATTAATGTTAAGGATCACAAAAGACATTTCACGAATAAAGTTAAAGTTCACTAATGATATTTCATGAATAATGTTAAAGTTCACTAAAAACATTTCACGAATAAAGTTAAAGTTCACTAATGATATTTCATGAATAAAGTTAAAGTTCACCAAAGACATTTCACGAATAAAGTTAAAGTTCACTAATGATATTTCATGAATAAAGTTAAAGTTCACTAAAGACATTTCATGTTAAAATTCACTAATGGCATTTCTTGATTAATGTTAAGGATCACTATAGACATTTCACGAATAAAGTTCAAGTTCACTAATGATATTTCATGAATAATGTTAAAGTTCACTAAAAACATTTCACGAATAAAGTTAAATGTTCACTAATGATATTTCATGAATAAAGTTAAAGTTCACTAAAGACATTTCATGTTAAAGTTTGCTAATTGGCAATTTCTTGATTAATGTTAAGGATCACTGAAGACATTTTCACGAATAAAGTTAAAGTTCACTAATGATATTTCATGAATAATGTTAAAGTTCACTAAAAACATTTCACGAATAAAGTTAAAGTTCACTAATGATATTTTCATGAATAAAGTTAAAGTTCACTAAAGACATTTCACGAATAAAGTTAAAGTTCACTAATGATATTTCAAGAATAAAGTTGAAGTTCACTAAAGACATTTCATGCTAAAGTTCACTAATGGCATTTCTTGATTAATGTTAAGGATCACTAAAGACATTTCACGAATAAAGTTAAAGTTCACTAATGACATTCCATGAATAAACTTATGCAATCCATTTCTGTATTCAATATCAAATAACCACATATTAGGGCATAGTAAAAGTTCGCATTAGCGGTATTATTCGCATGATTTATGTTATTTGGTTGCATAGAAAACAATTACACAAACTCCTGTAAGTCGCCTATTTAATAAAAGTTACGTAAGTACGAAAACCCGTAAATTTTGCACCAATTATTTTCGCTCATCAGTTGCCCGAATTTATGAAAAAGGAACGCTGCTTTATGCCCAGTCATGTTATGCTGGGTTCCCATTCAGTAGCTTGGAGTTTCCTCTTTACTGTTATTGTTATTATGACTTGCTAAGCTACAACCCTAGTTGGCAAAGCAGGATGCTATAAGTACAGGGGCTCCAACGGGGAAAATAGCCCTGTGAGGAAAGGAAAAAAGGAAAGTAAAATATTCTAAGAAAAGTAAAAACATTAAAATGAATATCACCTGTATAAAACTATGAAAACTTGAACAAAACAAGAAGAGAAATAAGATAGAATAGTGTGCTCGAGTGTACCCTCAAGCAAGAATACTCTAACCCAAGACTAGTGGGAGTTATGAAAATGGGAGAAGGAAAGGACAGGAGATGAGGAGAAGGGAGGAGGAAGTAGAGAGAAATGTTAAGGAAAAGGGGAAAGAGGTAGGGCGAACGCAAGAGGAAAGGATTTATTTTCGGACAGGAGGTGGAGAGTGGTAAGATCTACGTATTTTTCATCAACAAGTGTTCTGGCATAAAACAAGAATCTCTCTCTCTCTCTCTCTCTCCTCTCTCTCTCTCCTCTCTCTCTCTCTCTCTCTCTCTCTCTCTCTCCATAAGAGGAAGAAAGAGTAAGATTCCTTGTCACGCAGGCAAGCTAAAAGATAGACAAAATACCAAAGAATAAGAGTTTTGGGAAAATAAAAAGCATAAAATTCTCCTTCAAAAAAAGATAAAAAGCATCTCTTCAATGGATACAGAGAAGAAAGACATCTTTTTGAAGTCAAGTCCAGATAAAATATACATTAAAAATATACACAACAACAGAGGAGAGAGAGAGAGAGAGGAGAGAGAGAGAGAGAGAGAGAGAGAGAGAGAGAGAGAGAGAGAGAGAGAATTTACTTTTCTACGATTCTTCATATCCATATGTTTTTCACTATTCATCAAGACAAAATAAGTAATAAAATTGTATGAAATTTCATGTAATTTCAGATAATAAGATTTCATGAAATGTCATGTAATTTCTATCTCTATCTTCGAAAATGAATACTGGGAAGGAAAGTGGGTTCACTTTATCAATGTATCGGTTTACAGTAAACAATATCTATTTGTGGAAACTTTACGTAATGTACAACTTTGACATTTCGTTTGGTGGACATGTGCAGAATGTTTACACATGAAAATTCATATATAAAGCGAAGACGCTCATTTACACATTCATATACCAAGGACAAAAAACGAGTAAATACTGATATAACAATTTAAAGGTATATATACATATGATCAGCGCCCAAGCCCCTCTCCACCCAAGCTAGGACCAAGGAGGGCAAGGCAATGGCTGCTGATGACTCAACAGATAAACCTGTAGGCTCCCCAAAACCCGTCATCCTTAGTTTACAAGGATGGTGAGGTTGCAGCGATCAAAGGAACTAAAGAGTCTGAGCGGGACTTGAACCCCAGTCTGGCAATCACCAGGCAAGGACGCTACCACCAGGCCACTACAACCCCTAATACTTGTACAGGATATCATAACATGAACTTTTTATATCATTATACAGAAATGGTTAACTCTTTGATTAGTTTACGCGAGAAATTGTCTATTTTCTGCCTTTCCAGTCCTCATTAAGAGTAATTCTTCTTTGCTCAAGGGGTTAACTACTGCACTGTGATTGCTCAGTGGCTACTTCCCACTTGGAAAGGGTAGAAGAGACTTTAACTATGGTAAGCAGCTCTTCTAGGAGATGAAACTCCAAAATCAAACCATTGTTCTCTAGTCTTGGGTAGTGCCATAGCCTCTGTACCATCGTCTTTCACTGTCTTGGAGGCTGAGCTCTCTTGCTTGAGAGTACACTCGGGCAAACTATTTTATCTTGTTTATATATAGAAATATATTCTAATGCTGTTACTGTTCTTAAAACATTTTATTTAATTGTTCATTACTTCTCTTGTAATTTATTTATTTCCTTTCCTCACTGGGCTATTTTTCCTTGTTGGAGGCCTTGGGCTTAAAGCATCCTGCTTTTCCAACTAGGGTTGTAGCTTAATAATAATAATAATAATAATAATAATAATAATAATAATAAACTGTCGCTTCCATAGAATTCCTAAGGTCAATTACAAAGATCAGTAATAATCACAGGATTTTATATAATAACTGCGTGATTTTAACTGGTGGTCACCCGTCCAAATTTCAACCTAAACCAATGAATAAAATTATCGAGATAATAATAACGATAAGAATTACTTTCAAGACACTGATGCTTAAGATAACCAAGAGGAAAATTAAATAGAATATTAAAATAAAAAATAAGATAAAATAAAAGAGTCGGAGGAAAGCCCCTGAAACTTTAAACCGTCCATCAAAATGGCTGATGGAAACGCTGAGCAAAGGGAAATCTAATTAATAACCAGCCAGGTTATGTTGGGCGCCATTTTTTCCTTTTAGTGCGATGGATTTGGGAGTAAAGGGGAATGAATAAAGGAACAGGAGACTGAGGAAGTAAAGGACTGAAGATGAGAGAATGAAGAAAGGGTCTAGGAAGATCAAAGAAAGAGAGGAAGTTTCCAAAACGGAACGTAACAAAAGATAGAGAAAATAAGAAATTGAATATATGAGAAAAGAATGTTCCAAAAATTTTGAAAATGAAAAAGCAAATTTAATAAGAACAAACATTGAAGTATAAGTTAGCTGTATTGGAATATGGTTTAAAGGTCACTCATGAATGGCAGAGGCAAGGGACAGTGACATTGCCCTATCAAACAGGACAATGTCCTAGAGACTGACCATATATACATAGGATCAGCGCCTAAGCCCCCTTTCCACCCAAGCTAGGACCAAGGAGGGCCTGGCAATGGCTGCTGATGAGGTTGCAGCGACCAAAGAAACTAAAGAGTTTGAGGGGGACTCGAACCCCAGTCTGGCGTTCACCCAGTCAGGGACGTTACCGCATCGGCCACCACACCCCTATAATAGCTAGAAATGATTCGGAATCATTGATTCGCACGATATGATTCGTGAATCTTCTGAAATCTTGTTATTACAATGAATAGCAATTGATGCCTGTAGTTCTTGATATTATTATCTAAATAAAGAGATCATTCAAAATTGATGTATGCCTCGGAGATCCAGTCAGTATGATAACCAATTTTTTATAATGGTCGGTTTTCCAGGAAGAATATATCATTGAATGAAAATTGAAAAGTAACAAACTAAAGTAATTTATTTAGGCAAGAGTAACTGTTATTGCTCAATCTCCAGCAGCTATTGCCTAAATAAATTTCTTTAATTTGTTTCTTGTCATTCAATGCTATATTCTTCTTCGTAGAGTTGGAAGACCCAGGCCTACATGTCCGAGAACTTTGAACCTTGAAGTAGATGATGATGAATGAAGAAATACTGATTGAAAAGCTCAAGATAGAGATGACTGGCGAAATCTCACCGAGGTCCTTGGCGTCAAATGGCGTAGGGGGACATGATGATGATGAATAGTAACTGAAGAACCCAGATGTCGGTTTGAAATATCCATTACAAATCTATTTGTCTATCTAAAAAAAAAAAAAGTTTCATATCGGTTTTAAAAAGTAAGCTCAGAACCTGGATATGAAAGTAACAAGACTCAATTGGAGTGCATGAAGAAAAACCCATTAGATACAGTTTCCGATTACCTTGCTTAGAATTCAGTATCTCCTACATAGCATTGATTTTTTTCCAATTTTGTGATAGTCACTGTTCAAATTCTCTTTCCAAAAGATTCCAATTTAGAGGTCGCCATAGACTGGCATAGGAAAGGTAACTAAATCACCAACCTTTCTCGCACAATTGTATGAAAAAGTCGGCCCTGAACTACCGTATAAATCATATATATGTTGCCATTATGAGGGTGGCAGCGAAAGCCATCTAAATTAGTTATTCAGTCAGTAATATATATATATATATATATATATATATATATATATATATATATATATATATATATATATATATATGTATATGTATATATATATATATACATATATATATATATATATATATATATATATTTATATATATATATAAATACATATATTTATATATATATACTATATGTATATATATATATTGTGTGTATATATATATACTGTATATATACATACACACACACACACACACACACACACACACACATATATATATATATATATATATATATATATATATATATATATAATATATATATATATATATATATATACACACATATATAGGTATATATAATTTCATGAAAATCAGATACCACCAGCTGAACAACAAGACAAATAACTTCCTGTATACACTATGTACATTTGTTGAACCACTATCCTGGAGTTTACAATTCGTTCGAAATGAAATGAATAATTCTAAACCTGACTAATTCTGAATCCAAAGATAAATTCGGATGTCACTAATTGGACCGTTCGTAAAAAAATAAATAAATAAATAAATAAATAAATAAACACACACACACACACACACACGCCGCATTAAGAACAAGGGATCTAAACTTCCTATTCAAACAGAATACACTTTACCAAGATTTATTATTCTAAAAGAACACTTTTGATACATGGAGTTCCGTTCGAGGAGATAAAACATAAGACTATTGTTGAAAAGTCTTTGAAGTAAAAGGGAATACGAGAGAGAGAGAGAGAGAGAGAGAGAGAGAGAGAGAGAGAGAGAGAGAGAGAAAATCTTTTGAATAGCATTTGAATGATTTCACC
>NC_090740.1:26230014-26252514 GCF_036898095.1 Palaemon carinicauda
AAACTTCTACAATACATTTTTTTTTTACCTTTGTTGATGCAAGTAAAGTAACAGGTCCAGATGAAGACGATAAGGCTTAAATTCTTATTCAAGGTAATCTTAATTATAATAAATTATCTTTACCAGGATATAATGACAACTTACGAAATATATGTAAAAAAATTGGAGAAAATTGCGGTTTTTTATATGATAAACGTATTTGTCTGTTTTTATGAAAAGAATGCGATTAAAAAACATACTTGTAAATTTTTCCAATCAATCTTTAATTTAATAGTTAGAGCTAAAGCATTAGTTTTAAAAAAAAATCACAGATGCTGAGGCGATAAGCCCCAATTATTGATATGCACTAAGTAGTAACAGTACATTTTTTTATATCTAATATTCATTTATGATAGTAGTAAAAATCATATGAAAAACTGTTTTATTTACTTCATCACATCACTTATCAAATCATACCTTTATCATCTATGTTTAGAATATACTTCTCAGGGTTGGGTCACTTCATCATTGGCTTTGCTCGATGCTGAGATGGTGTGGACTTGTGTTGAGGAAGATGGTGGGGAGGGAATGGAGACGACCTGGGAGGAACCTGTTAAGCTGGAATCACACAAAGCGTTTTTTTTCCCCGCAGCTGCCCAAAATGGAAAGCACGAGATGTTGTTGCTAGAGATATTGGCTTCCCGAGTGGACTGGAAGCAGCGCCGATTACCACGAGCATGACGTCAAAATATGTAAACACAAGATGTCGGCTGCAAATTGGACGTGCTTTTGCTAGGCAACTTGCCTCCAACAAGCCTCAAGAGATAATAAAAATCCGTTTTGTTCATCCCGTGGTAGTTTTAGAATTCACGTAATATACCGATAATACATATTACTGCAACCGTTAGAAAATTTCTTGGCGCCATGATGATATCAGCTGATCGGTTTCGCTTAACATTTTCCCATTTGCTCCTCGAACTGCGATATCGTTGTGTGACGCAAAAACACTTTCGCTAGCTATCATCGGCTGAAGGTTGGCGAAAACCTCGGACAAGAAATAACTAGTGTGATTCCACCATTACGGGAAGAAAATCGAGAAGGCGACAGAGAATTAGATGCAAGATAATGTGAAGGAAAATATAGCGAGAAAAAGAAGGTGGAAGAGGATGCCTTTGATAGAAGACATCGGAAATGACGAATCAGCCAACCGACCCCTTAGTGTAGGGATAACGATGGGAAAGGTCTTTTGCTTTTTTCTCAAGGAACTAAACCTTACCTCTTCCCTAAACGCCATTTTTCTAAACTATCTAAACTGAGTTGTGCTACCCAGGTTCATCTAACTCTAAAAGATAGATTTTGTACCTCTTAGATGACCTTCTAACACCCGTCAGACTACCAGTTCCCAAATGTATATAGTTTGCAGACTCAGCGGCAATTCATTTCCTTTTATTACCAAAATTTGGAGTTCTGGTTAAATTTTCTAGACTTTAACATTCTACCACCCCATGAGAGGGTTGTGTGTTGACCACGCATATACTGAAGATATCACCTTTACCAAATAATTTCCTTCTCTTTTCTTATTTGGCACAATTAAAAATAAAAACAGAAGTTACCATTCCCATAAAAGTTACATACATCCATATATATATATATATATATATATATATATATATATATATATATATATATATATATATATATATATATATATATATATATATATATATATATACACATATATAAAATATATATATGTGTGTGTGGATGAGTTAGCTTGCTATGTTTACGTGTAACTATCATCTATATTCTACTCAGGAATTTGCAAAATGTTCAAACTTTTTGGTTTGCTAAAAAAAAAAAAAAAATCCCGTCCTATAAAAAAGCATAGGATTAAAGTCAAACTACGGATGACCAAATCTAATGATCAAGTAAGTTAGCATTTGGGAGACTTTTCAATACGTATAAAGCATATCCACATACCATGGTACAATAACAATAATGTTAATAATCTAGACGATGCTTTTAATATAAAAAAATAGAGTATTATAGAAATCTCTGTCACAAAATAATATTTCTGATACATACCAACTGTTAGAAGCAAACAACGAATATCCGTAACTCACCTGAAAAAAAGAAAAAGACACAATTAAGTTATAAGAGTCTTACTATTCCCAATCTTCTAAAGCATTTTATGAGAGAGAGAGAGAGAGAGAGAGAGAGAGAGAGAGAGAGAGAGAGAGAGAGAGAGAGAGAGATCTTTTCAAGACTCTGAATGCTCCTTTGGAAGAGAATACACAACAATATAATTAGCCGTCGGAAAGTTTTCAAGTTTTATAAAGGAATGTAGACATTGCATGTAAAGAGCAACATGAGATGAAAATAATATATCAGGACCATAAGTATCTTATGAGACCGGCTTACGTAAATCATTTAATAAATAATGTTGTTTCTCAGGAGAGAGAGAGAGAGAGAGAGAGAGAGAGAGAGAGAGAGAGAGAGAGAGAGAGAGAGAGAGAGAGAGACTCATATTTTTCTCATCAATAATTTGATACTCATTAGAAATTTTACTTTTGTTTATAATGACAAGTAATTCTAAAGAACCTTCACTTTCATCCTGTTTTTATTCTTGTTTTTAAAGATTTTTTTTTATAGTTTATATATGAAAGATCAATTTAAATGTTGTTACTGTTCTAGAAACATTTTATTTTAATTGTTCATTACTTCTCTCATAGTCCATGTATTTCCTTGCTTCCTTTCCTCACTCGGCTATTTGTTCTTGTTGGATCCATTGTTCTTATAGCATTCTGCTTTTCCAACTACGGCTGTAGCTTTGTTAATAATAATAATAATAATAATAATAATAATAATAATAATAATAATAATAATAATAATAATAATCCAACCCAAGAGATATTGATGGACCTCTACAAAATCAAGGATAATGAATATCATTTTATACAGAAACCTTCGATTGTGGGTTGTAAAGAAATCACCTTGCCCTAAAAATATCAATCAGAATTCAACCCAGGAAAACGTGTTTTTACTTCAGAAAAATCTAGTATACCCGAGAAAATTCTATTATTATCTATCTATCTATCTATCTATCTATCTATCTACTATCTATTATTATTATTATTATTATTATTATTATTATTATTATTATTTTGATTATTATCATTATTATTATTTTTATTATTATTATCATCTTTATTTCTATTATTATTATCATTATTATTACTATTATTATCAATTATTAATTATTATTTATCAATGATTTATTATTATTATTATTATTATTATTATTATTATTATTATTATTATTTATTAATTATTATTTATCAATTATTTATTATTATCATTATTATCATTATCATTATTATTATTATTATTATTATTATTATTATTATTATCATTATTATTAACTAAGCTATAATTCTAATTGGAAAAGTAGGATGCTATACGCCCAAGGATTCCAACAATGAAAATAGTCAAGTGAGGAAAGGAAATATGGAAACATAGAATAGTGTACCTGAGTGTACCCTCAAGCAAGAGAACTCCAATCTGAAACCTATGGCAGGATTATGGTTCAACATAATTGTTTCAATCGAATAATCTACTTACGTTTTTTGTAACATTTATTTACGTTTCCCGAGGGAAATAAGGATAATCCAAATTTACATAGCTGCAAAATGAAAGATAATCAAAAGATGATTCTTTTAAAAATTCTTTCTAAAGGAGAGAATTTCTAAGGATAAAATATGTCCTATCATTGAGTAAAAAGAGTTAACTACTTTGCGGTGTTTAGACACACACACACACACACACACACACACACAAACTCAAACAATGAAATAATACGGATGGATTACAAATATATAATTTGCTTATACATTTAAAGAGAATATAAACTTTTTACAAAAATATCACTTAGTACTAGTGGTATCAAAGAAATTTTACTTTGCATATTACATTATTATTTAATTTTACATCTCTATCCACACTCCCCTGTTGTAAACCGTGAAAAATCTCAAATGCATCGTATTCAATTAAAGAAATATATAAGTTTATATAGGAGAGATTTACTTAAATGTTATTTTTAAAATATTTTATTTTTCCATGTTTCCTTTCCTCACTGGGCTATTTTCCCTGTTGGAGCCCCTGGCCTTATAGCATCCTGCTTTTCCAAGTAGGGTTGTAGCTTAGCAAGTAATAATAATAATAATAATAATAATAATAATAATAATAATAATAATAATAATAATAATAATAATAATAATTGCTGTTACAGACAGAGCATGGGTCCAGATTATACAGTTGGTTTCGATCAACACACAACTTAATTTCGTTAACATCATCTTACGTAAAGGTTTGGCTTAGTATTACTACTAAGCCAAAACATTTACGTAAGATAATGTTAACGAAATTAAGTTGTGTGTTCTTAACACTTCGTTTCTTTAAAGTAATTAAAAAACAATAATTATTTTATATTTAATAATATTAACACATGTGTACCGTACGCAATTCAATCTCAAAAATGGTCTTAGGCTTTGATAGATAATTAACACTTGCAGAATTCAGACATAATCAAGTTATTATCATAGAAATCAGAGACATACGAGAGAACTGAGATATTGGCAGCAAAGGTCAAATTTAACCTTCTATCTGCATCCCAAAGAGCGCGCTGCGTATCAAGTTGAGTACATATACGCCTTTGTCACGTGATTCATCATAAAACCTCGTTTCCAAAATACTCTCGCAAGGATCTTTGTAATAAGAGAATTTTACATAAGATCCCCGTTGAGATACTACCGCTAGAGAGTTATGGGGTCTTTTGACTGGCCAGACAGCACTACATTGGATCCTTTTCTCTGGTTACGGTTCATTTTCCCATTTGCCTACACACGCACACCGAATAGTCTGGCCTATTCTTTACAGATTCTCCTCTGTCCTCTTACACCTGCCAAAACTGAAATTACCAAACAATTCTTCTTCACCCAAAGGGTTACTGCACTGTAATTGTTCAGTGGCCACTTTCCTCTTGGAAAGGTAGATGGGACTCTTTAGCAGCTCTTCTAGGAGACGGACACTCCAAAATCAAACCAGTGTTCTCTAGTGTTGGGTAGTGGCATAGCCTCTGTACCATGGTCTTCCACTATCTTGGGTTAAAGTTCTTTTGCTTGAGGGTACACTCGGGCAAACTATTCTATCTTGTTTCTCTTCCTCTTGTTTTGTTGGGGTGTGTATAGTTTATGTAGGAGATATTTATTTTAATGTTACTCTTTTTAAGAATTTAATTATTCCTTGTTTCCTTTCCTCACTGGGCTATTTTCCCTGTGGGAGCCCCTGGGCTTATAGCAATGTGCTTTTCCAACTAGGGTTGTAGCTTAGCAGTTAATGATAATAATAGGCTGTAACTAAAAATATTCATATTCACTTAATAAAGACACTTTAACAAAAAAAAAAAAAAAAAAAAAACTAAGAAATAACAATTTTGGAATCTAAATTCCTCTCAAATGACGTCACTTCCTATGAAACATTCACGTACGCATTATTTTAGTCGTTCTAGAACCTTCTAGATTTCCTACATCGCAAAAGATTTTTTCCCGAGCCATAACCAGCATTACATCTGTATACCTGATGTTACTCACTTTGACCACATGTTTTTTAATAATATATATATATATATATATATATATATATATATATATATATATATATATATATATATATATATATATATATATATATATATATCCCTTTCTGAGTGGGGATACCTTAAGGTGGTGAATGGATTTGTGTTTCGCCATAATCAGCATAGCTGTACTATTCTTCTACAATCACCAATCCACAGTGGTGATGAAAACTGGGCAAACCCCACACATGAATACTAGACATGTCCGCAGAATTGTCCTGCAGTGGAATGGAAACGGTTAAATTTGTTGTTGTTGTTGTTGTTGTTGTTGTGTATATACATACACACACACACACACACACATATATATATATATATATATACAAACACACATATATATCCATACATACATACATATATATGCAGCATCCAAACATCTATTTGTTGAGAGCAATCTCTACCTTACACATTTTACATTTCCATAAGGGGCCTGAAAATAAATTCGGTTTTAACCAAAACTAAAAGTGTAAAATAAAATAGCGAAACTTTACGCACCAAACTCGTTGAACAAATGTTCAAATATGAACATTCATAAATAAAGGCAGATGGTTCTCTTCTGTTTACAAACACCAATATAACCTGCTATGAACAAGTCACACCAAACGCTCAAAATCTCTTTCTCTCTCTCTCTCTCTCTTGTACACCGATTAAGGTTAGCCATTGCACTAACTCAAGCAGTGTCATTTATTGTATTCTCTTGATATAAGACTAAACAATCTAGAGCCTAGTTCCCTTTTATATATTCTAATATAATTAGGTTCTTTAAAGATGAAAAAAGTTGAAGAAGAAGATATTTAATTCAATCTAGTGGCTATATCTTAAAATCTTCTTCAAAGACTGACTAATAGAAAGATCACATTAATAAACAATCTGTAAAGTTCTGCATAGTTTAATATTTTCCCCTCTTCATGGTAGAAGGGTTTCTACTCGTGGTGGCTGGAAAAGTGGAGGGGAAAAGAGAAAAAATGGAGTAAAAGAGAATAAAAAGAGAGAGAGACGATGTAGAGGACGAGGAAAGAGGAAAAAGCTCTTTGGAGGGTAAGGTTCTGACAGACATGATAATCATTTTTTTTTTTTGTCTATTTTTTTCTCTTGTTTCATTCAAGATGGAATCTTGCCAGGAACGAAATTGAGGTAGGAAATGTAAACATTTTTTAATTTTGTAAAAGAGGAATCCACAAAAAATAAACAACGCAAGAGCAAAGTTTCTCAAAAATAGAATTGAAAATTGAGAACATGAATACAAGACGTGTCTACGACCTTTGTCCTGCAGTGGACTAGAAGCGGCTACATTTGTTGGTGTTGCTATTGTTGTATGTGTGTATGTACAGTATATATGTATGTGTGTAAGTATATATATATACTGTATATATATATATATATATATATATATATATATATATATATATATATATATATATATATATATATATATATATATATATATATATATATATAGCATCATCAAAGGATCTATTTGTCAAGAGCAATCTCTACATTACACATTTTACATTTCCAGTAAGGGAGCTGAAAATGAATTCGGATTTAACCAAAACTAAAAGTGTAAAATAAAATAAGGAAACTCCATGCACTAAACTCGTTTAACAAATGTTCAAATACGAACATTCATAAATAAAGGCAGATGGTTCTCTTCTGTTTACAAACACCAATATAACCTGCTATGAACAAGTCACACCAAACTCTCTCTCTCTCTCTCTCTCTCTCTCTCTCTCTCTTGTACACCGCTTAAGGTCAGTCATAGCACTAACTCTATCAGTGTCATTTATTGTATTCTCTTGATATAAGAGTAAACAATCTAGAGCCTAGTTCCCTTTTATCTTTTCTAATATAATCTGGTTCTTTAAAGATGAAAAAAAGTTGGCAAAGAAGATATTTAATTCATTCTTGAGGCTATATCTTAAATTCTTCTTCAAAGACTGACTAATAGAAAGATCACATTAATGAACAATCTGTAAAATTCTGTATAGTTTAATATTTTCCCCTCTTCATGGTAGAAGGGTTTCTACTCGTGGTGGCTGGAAAAGTGGAGGGGAAAAGAGAAAAAACGGAGTAAAAGACAATAAAAAGGGAGAGGCGATGTAGAGGACGAGGAAAGAGGAAAAAGTTCTTTGGAGGGTAAGGTTCTGACAGACATGATAATCATTATCTTTTTTTTTTTTTTGTCTATTTTTTTCTCTTGTTTCTTTCAAGATGGAATCTTGCCAGGAACGAAATTGAGGTAGGAAATGTAAACATTTTTCATTTTGTAAAAGAAGAATCCACAAAAAATAAACAATGCAATAGCAAAGTGTCTCAAAAATAAAATTGAAAATTGAGAAGATGAATACAAGACATGTCTAAGACCTTTGTCCTGCAGTGCACTAGAAACAGCTGCATTTGTTTGTGCTGCTATTGTTGTATGTATGTATGTATGTATGTATGTATGTATGTGTGAGTGTATATATATATATATATATATATATATATATATATATATATATATATATATATATATATATATATATATATATTTATATATATATATATACATATATATATTTATATATATATAAATATATATATATATATATATATATATATATATGTACATATATATATATATATATATATATATATATATATATATATATATATATATATATATATATATATATATATATATCATCCTCATCAAAGCATCTATTTGTCGAGAGCAATCTCTACATTACACATTTTATATGCACTATTCTCGTTTTTAACAAATGTTCAAATATGAACATTCATAAATAAAGGCAGATCGTTCTCTTCTGTTTACAAACACCAATATAACCTGCTATGAACAAGTCACACCAAACGCTCAAAATCTCTCTCTCTCTCTCTCTCTCTCTCTCTCTCTTGTACACCGCTTTAAGGTCAGCCATAGCACTAACTCAAGCAGTGTCATTTATTGTATTCTCCTGATATAAGAGTAAACAATCCAGAGCCTAGTTCCCTTTTATATATTCTAATATGCTTAGGTTCTTTAAAGATGAAAAAAAGTTGAAGAAGATATTTAATTCAATCTAATGGCTGTGCCTGAAATTCTTCATCAAAGACTGACTAATAGAAAGATCACATTAATAAAACAATCTGTAAATGTTCTGCAGAGTTTAATATTTTCCCCTCTTCATGGTAGAAGGGTTTCTACTCGTGGTGGCTGGAAAAGTGGAGGGGAAAAGAGAAAAAACGGAGTAAAAGACAATAAAAAGAGAGAGAGACGATGTAGAGGACGAGGAAAGAGGAAAAAGCTCTTTGGAGGGTAAGGTTCTGACAGACATGATAATCATTTTTTTTTTTTTGTCTATTTTTTCTCTTGTTTCATTCAAGATGAAATCTTGCCAGGAACGAAATTGAGGTAGGAAATGTAAACATTTTGAATTTTGTAAAAAGAGGAATCCACCAATAAAAATCAATGCAATAGCAAAGTTTTCCAAAATGAAATTGAAAATTAAAAAGATGAATACAACACATGTCTGCAGCCTTTGTCCTGCAGTGGACAAGAAACCGCTGTATTTTTGGTGGTGTTTTGTGTGTCTATATATATATATATATATATATATATATATATATATATATATATATATATATATATATATATATATATATATACATCTATAAATAACATAATTCTATATATACATATATATATATATATATATATATATATATATATATATATATATATATATAATCATACTTCTATAAATAACATAATTCTATATATATATATATATATATATATATATATATATATATATATATATATATATATATATATATATATATATATATACAGCATCAAAACATCTATTCGTTGACAGCAATCACTACCGTACATATTTTACATTTCCAGCATGAGACCTGAAAATAAAATCGGTTTTACCCGAACTAAAAGTGTAAGATAAAATAGTGAAACTCCATGCACCAAACTCTTTTTTAACAAATGTTCAAATATGAACATTCATAAACAAAGGCAGATGGTTCTCTTCTGTTTACAAACACAATGTAACCAGCTATGAACAAGTCACACCAAACGCTCAAAATTTCTCTCTCTCTCTCTCTCTCTCTCTCTCTCTCTCTCTCTCTCTCTCTCTCTCTCTCTCTCTCTCTCTCTCTTGTACACCGATTAAGGTCAGCCATTTCACTAACTCAAGCAGTCTCATTTATTGTATTCTATTGATATAAGACTAAACAATCCATAGCCTAGTTCCCTTTTATCTATTCTAATATACCTAGGTTCTTTAAAGATGAAAAAGATGGAGAAGAAGATATTTAATTCAATCTAATGGCTGAGCCTGAAATTCTTCACCAAAGACTGACTAATAGAAAGATCACATTAATAAACAATCTGTAAAGTTCTGCAGAGTTTAATGTTTTCCCCTCTTCATGGTAGAAGGGTTTCTACTCGTGGTGGCTGGAAAAGTGGAGGGGAAAAGAGAAAAAATGGAGTAAAAGAGAATAAAAAGGGAGAGGCGATGTAGAGGACGAGGAAAGAGGAAAAAGTTCTTTGGAGGGTAAGGTTCTGACAGACATGATAATCATTTTGTATTTCTTCTTTTTTTCTCTCTATTTTTTTCTCTTGTTTCATTCAAGATGGAATCCTCCCAGGAACGAAAGGGAGGTAGGAAATGTAAACATTTTTGTTTTTGTAAAAGAGGAATAAAAAAAAAAAACACGTAAACAATAAAACAATACAATAGCTTTTCGAATTTGAAATTGAAAATTTGAAAAGTTGAAGAAAAGCATATCTTAGAACTTATAGCATATATATATATATATATATATATATATATATATATATATATATATATATATATAGAGAGAGAGAGAGAGAGAGAGAGAGAGAGAGAGAGAGAGAGAGAGAGAGAGAGAGAGAGAGAGAGAGAGAGAGAGAGAGAGAGAGAGATTTCAATCAAGGGCTTCTAACTCCTTACAATGACTGGTTTTGGGATGGCGTAAAGCAATGTGGCAATAAGAGTCTGGTATGAAGGACAATGAGTTACAATGAGGGCCGTGAACCGAAAGAATGAACGTAAACAGAGTAGCGCAAGAATACATAAATAAATAAATATATATGTATATATATATCTATCTATCTACTTATCTATCTATCTATCTATCTATCTATATATATATATATATATATATATATATATATATATATATATATATATATATGTCTGGTATGAAGGACAATGAGTTACAATGAGGGCCGTGAACCGAAAGAATGAACGAAAAGAGAGTAATGCAAGAATACATAACTAAATAAATATATCTATCTATCTATCTATCTATCCATTTATATATATATATATATATATATATATATATATATATATATATATATATATATTGTCAGGTATTTCCTTTCTTAAAACTATAATCTGAGTGTTGGTATTATTTTCATCCAATAGATGGCGTTGGTTGTCCATTCTATCATCATTCTATGCAAATAAAAGCTTGACATATATATATATATATATATATATATATATATATATATATATATATATATATATATATATATATATATATATATATATATATATATACTGTATATAGGAAAGATTTATTATAATGTTGTTACTGTTCTTAGAATATATTATTTCAATGGTTCATTACTTCTCTTGTAGTTTGTTTATTGCATTGTTTCCTTTCCTCACTGGGCTATTTTTTTCCCGCCAAAGCCCTTGGGTTTGCTTTTCCAAATAGGTTTGTAGCTTGGCTAGTAACAATAATAATAAAACTACTACTACTACTACTACTACTACTACTACTACTACTAATAATAATAATAATGATAATAATAATTGTATGACCCAACCCAAATATTGCAATTAACTGTTGAGATTCAACAGCATGAATGTCAAAATCATATCCTTTTAAGCAATATATGTTAAATTCTAAAGTAACCTTGTTTTGATTTTCAAGAAATCGATTTTTTAAAAAATAATGTACGAGGCATCATCTTACACTACGTACATTTGTTTACGTAATTATAAGATATGTACGAGATAAAGAACAAACGACTGTATCACCCGTATATTTCAAGGCAATATTGGGTCACAAGTATACTTACATGTAATAAGTACACTCAAGTAAATCGACCCTTCCAAGTACAGTATCTTGCAGACAAACGAAATACATAAAATCAATTAATTCACCAAACTTTCAGCTGGGCTCCATAAGGCACTAGGAGAATTAGAAGACCTAGGCCTACATGGTTAAGGACTATGTAGCACGAAGTAGGAGGTGATGAATGGAGAAGGATTAAATTAAAAGCTCAAGATAGACGACTGGCGAAATTTAACCGAGCCTCTTTGCGACAATAGGCGTAGGAGATGATTATGATGTATGTGTATGGCACCGAATAATCGAACAATGACAGAGTAAGATAAAACGTCTGTTGGAAAAGACAATTCAACAAAATATATGACGATTTAGCAAGACTAAAGGGATAAACAAACTCGTGTAGTGACAAAATAAAACCTTATTAAAAACAATCGTATATGGATATAAACATGATTTTAATGGCAAAATGGACTTTTGTAGTATTATATGGGAAAAATCAGCATTGCTATCTATACAGTTATATAATTATATGCAAAATATGGCTGCTGCATTGGGTAATTTCTTAGAAAAAATAACTTTAACTATATTCTACTCACAAATTTTAGCACGGCATTAAAATTCCATTACTGTAACTGTAATTAAATCCAGCCAGTTCAGCTGTTAAAACACCTAAGGCCATTTCCAAAGCTTTATTAGCTTCTGTAAGTTGCTCGTCGCGATTACCGCTTCAGAGTTTTCCCTACTCTCCTTGCTGCTACAATAGTGCAGTTTCCTGTGAACTCATTACTGTGATGTTTCAACAATGTTTTCAGCACAGATAAGAAAAGTTCAATTGGGTGCAAAATGGGTGATTGCGGTGGAAGGTACAGTTGAATACATGAATTCCTTGCACACCTCGTCCTGAGTATATGCACCCTGACACACCCTTACTGAGTTACGGTTATGACAGGATGCACTTCTGGAGAGCAAGGTATGCCAGGAATTCCAGTGTGTTTGCAGAACTTAACCTGCATCAATGTGACATGGGGCATTATCCATAATACTTTGAATAGACATTTCATGGCAAATCAAAAAGCTACATAAAATATAGCTGCTATATGGTATTCTATAATGAATATTCTTTACTTTCATTTGTGTCTACAGTATATAAGGTGCAAAATACTGTGCGCTAAATAGCATGTTAACCTCACTACCCGACCTTACATTAGTTTTGTGTATCAAAACCCTTTTCATCAACGTTGATACAGTGTTTTTATAACCTTCTTCGTCCATGTAATGTGTATACAGTACCCTAGCTTCCTTTACAGCTTGGGAGTTCCTTTCTTGTGGCACATTTTCACATATCAAAGAAAAGAGTGCTGCATCTTAAGTCCTCGATATTGTAGTCACGGACAAGCTTTTGCAGGGAATGACTCAATCCAGAAAGTCAAGTCTCATAATTATATTTGCGCTTTCTTCCAGATGATGCAGTCTCGACAAAGTTCTGGCAGTGATTCTACCTTTCTGGAAGCGACGTAAACGTTATAGATGCTGGCTAGGCAAAGATCTAGCATTGATTTTGCATTTTTTTATTGTTGCTCTTTGATTCCATACAACTCTTGCCTTCTTGATAACTACTATGAGATTCAGGGCCTCTGTAACACGGTTTTTTGGACTTTGCTCCTTATCAAAGCATCGGATGTAGCTGAAAGTTGACATATGTATATTTTACAACCACACATAAATTTTGTCAGCATTATCAATAACCTAAACCCGATAGTTTTAATTTTTATAGAGTAAAAATGATGTAGCCGACGTCATGGCCAGTGATTAAGAGCAGAGAGTTGAAAACATTCATTACGTAAGCAATGTAAACACCTTTTGACAAAATTTTGCCCCGCCCATCCACCAGACACCCATTCACCTTGTTCCATCAGCTCTGAAAACCATAAGTCAAGAATGGCTAACATGATTTGGAATTGCCCCCTTGGTTGCAAAACTGCATTTGTCTTACGACTTGCAACTTTATACAGTCAAGAGAAAGCCCGTGGCCATATTTACTATAGCCTGAATAGGTAATTATTCAGTTTCTAGTTTAAATCCAATATTTAAGGTCTGATTTGTATATAGTGTAACATGATTATAATACTTGTAATGTCATTCAGGCTTTTGAAAATGTCCTTTAACTATTCACTATGCCACCAAGAGAGAGAGAGAGAGAGAGAGAGAGAGAGAGAGAGAGAGAGAGAGAGAGAGAGAGAGAGAGAGAGAGAGAGAGATTGTATGTAAACAGTCTTTATATATCTATTTTAGTTAAAATAAGAATTTTGTGCTAAACTCTCCATCAGACCAACGGATCATCCGATATAAATTTTTTTCTTCTTCTTAGGCCGTATATGTTTTGGGCATGACTGCATTTTGTAAATAAATCAGGAATAGTTTTAGGAGTTTTATTTGCACATCTAATGGGAATTTATAGGAGTAAAGTGAACATAATTAATTTATCCTTTAAAATAATTACTACATGTAGCCAAACAAATAGTAGTAAAGATGATAATGCAATAAAGGAATGATACCATACTTTATCTTTAGCTTCAACATCGGCAATAACATACCCAGTTGCCATAATTTGTCAGCTTAATGAAATAACCTATAATCTAATGTTAAACTTAATTTCTGAGGAAGCCATGGCTTATTGCACATTGAAAAAAACCTTACAAAGACTTTATGAATGGCGGAACGATACATAAATGTGGGCGGGGTATCTGTGCTAGCGTAGTAATACTACTGTAGCAGAAGTGCCGCAACAGTAGTATAAATGAATTAAACGTTTAGGCCAACTGCTGGGATCCTTGAGGATCATTTAGCACTTCTTACAACTACTCGAGAAATGAGTTTTTATAGCCAGAATTTAAATTTTCTGATCCAACAATGCCCATGATAGCCTTCAATGTTATCCTGAATTATAACCAGGCCAAAGTGGGTGGAGCCTCATGAAGTCATCATTCTGACGATAATTATTGGTGAAGGTTTAAAGCCAAAATACGGTACCGTCTTCTTCTTCTACTTCTTCTTCTTCTTCTTCTTCTTCTTCTTCTTCTTCTTTTTTTTTTTTTTTTTTTTTTTTTTTTTTTTTTTTACAAATAAAAATTGCTTGACATAGGATATAGCAGTTATCAAGTCAAGCTTGTCTGCTACGTTTTTGAAAATTACCAACTAATCCTAACACCTTGTCAATCTGATTGTGACCTATAAAGTAGACTAATTTCTTAAGAAACTTATTTGGGAGTTAGAATAATAATCGAAGTGTTTTTGTATTTATTAACATATTTTGTTGGTTTGTTCATTATGACAATTATCAGTGGAGAGGTTTCGGAGTTCATGAAGGTGTACTGCTTTGCTTTTATTTCAACTTTTGTGTCATTGTTGGCAGAGGTATAGCCTTCGTTACGTATAGCCAATCATCGATCGAGAAAGAGGGAAGAAATGCCGTCATAAGTTACGTAACGAGTGCGTTCGAAACCTTTTCTCTGAGTAAGTTGGCCCGTCTTCAAAAAACGTTACTTTTACATTATAAGTACCAAATTTATTCAACCTACGTAATGCAGAATATAGTCAAAATTTATGTGTCGATATAATGTGCATTCTGAAGAAGCGTTATATCTATGAGATTCATAGATAAAAAATTATTACGGAAAAACCGTGTTACAGAGGCCCTGAATCTCATAGTAGCTCTCTCTCTCCCAATAATAATATAATAACACGTAGCAGTGACGAGAAAATCACCGTTCGTCTCATTCATTTGAATGAGTCTACTCTGGTCTTCTTGGAAAATTTGATTACGAGAAAGCTCTAAGGTTCAAAATAATCTCTATATAATGAAGAGCATTGGTGCTGGCTATATATATATATATATATATATATATATATATATATATATATATATATATATATATATATATATATACATATACACATATATATAGATATATACACACACACACACACACATATATATATATATATATATATATATATATATATATATATATATATATATATATATATATATATATATATATATATATATATATATATATATATATATATATTACATTTTCCGTTCACGCTCAGCAACATTGCTCGCCGCATGGCTAGGCCTACTCTGGTCTCTCCCCTGTCCTCAGGCAGGGGTAGAAGAATAGTCATACCCTATGAGAGGGGGCACCCACGAGAAGTACACTCGGAAAGCCCAATCTACCACAAATTGCTGAAACGGTCGAGTTGTACTTAGGAAAGGGGGAGGGGTGGGAAGGTTTGAAACTGTGTATATATATATATATATATATATATATATATATATATATATATATATATATATATATATATATATAATATATATTATCTAAATATTTACTGTAGACGTCATTTTTTACGGTTCGGGTACACTAGTATACAATGTAAGTCAGAGGTTACATAAATCCTCCCCTTTGTTTACCAATGAGTAATAGCAATTTGTTGAATTGTTGAATTGTTTGCAGTAACTGTCATAGAGTTGTTGAATTGACTTCTCACTTGAGTTTAATTGTCGTTTGGAAACTGGTTTGTTTAACTTTCTTTTTTTCCCTTTGTCGGATAGACTGTGTCACTGACTAGGTTTCGTTCGTGTTTACATTGCGTCAAACCGACACTATTTTTCACATTAGTGTTTTAAGAAACTTTTCTTCATGTTATGATTTTGAATCCTTATTTATTGAAAAGTTGTCTTTATATAGCCTAATGTAAAATACTGTACCTCGAAAGCCTCTTTTTACAAGCCTCTTGAAAGTCAAAAATAATCTTTATATCGTCAAATATCCAATTCTTAGTGTTTAGAATGTTCTCGAACATTCCATATACGGTATAGACCACAAAATCATTATCAATATAAAATTAAATACACAATTAAAACAATATTATACAATACAATGTATAAATAAGATTTTGCATATTTCTCATATTCATGTAATTCAAAATACTTGGGGTTGCTGTGGCCTGATAGGTAACGTCTCTGTCTGGTGTTTGCCAAACTGGGGTTCGACCCTCGCTCAGACTCGTTAGTGCCATTAGTGACTGCAACCTTACCATCCTTATGAGATAAGTTTGGGAGGTTTGGGGGAGCCTATAGGTCTATCTGATGAGTCATCAGTAGCCACTGCCTGGCCATCCCTGGTCCTAGCTTGGGTGCAGAGGAGGCTTGGGCGCTGATCATATCATATATGGTCAGTCTCTAGGGGCATTGTCCTGATTGCTAGGGCAATGTCACTGTCCCCTGCCTCTGCCATCCATGAGCGACCTTTAAACCTTTAAATGTCCCCCCATAGACACCCGGGAAGAAGCATCTATCAGTTTTGTGGGACGAATTATCTAAGAAAAAATATTTTGGCCATCATCCACAAAAAAAAAGAAACATTTTGGTCATCATCCAAGAAAAAAACATTTTGGTCATCATCAAAGGAAAAAAAAAAATTTTGGTCATCATCCAAGAAAAAAAAAAACATTTTGGTCATCATTCAAGAAAAAAACATTTTGGTCATCATCCAAGAAAAAAAGCATTTTGGTCATCATCCAAGTAAAATAAAACATTTTGGTCGTCATCCAAGAAAAAAAAAAATATTTTGGACATCATCCAAGAACAGAAAAATAACATTTTGGTCATCATTCAAGAAAAAAAATTTTGGTCATCATCCAAAAAAAAAAACATTTTGGTCATCATCCAAGAAAAAAAAAACATTTTTGTCATCATCCAAGAAAAAAAAGCATTTTGGTCATCATCCAAGTAAAATAAAACATTTTGGTTGGTCATCATCTAAGAAAAAAAAACCAATTTGGACATCATCCAAGAAAAAAAAATACATTTTGGGTCATCATTCAAGAAAAAAAATTTTGGTCATCATCCAACAAAAAAAACATTTTGGTCATCATCCAAGAAAAAAACATTTTGGTCATCATCCAACAAAAAAACATTTGGGTCACCATCCACAATAAAAAAAAAAACATTTTGGTCATCATCCAAGAAAAAAACATTTTGATCATCGTCCAAGAAGAAAAAAAAAATTGGTCATCATCCAAGAAAAAAAAACATTTTGGTCATCACCCAAGAAAAAAAAACATTTTGGTCATCATCCAACAAAAAAAAAAACCATTTTGGTCACCATTCAAGAAAAAAAACATTTTGGTCATCATCCAAGAAAAAAAAATTTTGGTCATCATCCAAGAAAAAAAAAAAATTTTGGTCATCATCCCAGTAAAATAAAACATTTTGGTCGTCATCCAAGAAAAAAAAAAAACATTTTGGACATCATCCCCAAAAAACAAAAACATTTTGGTCATCATTCAAGAAAAAAAATTTTGGTCATCATCCAACAAAAAACATTTTGGTCATCATCCAACAAATAAACATTTTGGTCATCATCCAACAAAAAAACATTTTGGTCACCATCCAAAAAAAAAAAGAAAAAAACATTTTGGTCATCATCCAACAAAAAAACATTTTGGTCACCATCCAAAAAAAGAAAAAAACATTTTGGTCATCATCCAAGAAAAAAAAATTTTGGTCATCATCCAAGAAGAAAAAAAAAATTGGTCATCATCCAAGAAATAAAAAACATTTTGGTCATCATCCAAAAAAAAAAAAAACATTTTGGTCATCATTCAAGAAAAAAACATTTTGGTCATCATCCAAGAAAAAAAAATTTGGTCATCATCCAAGGAAAAAAAAAACATTTTGGTCATCCAAGAAAAAAAAAAAACATTTTGGTCACCATCCAAGAAAAACATTTTGATCACCCCCCCCCAAAAAAAAAAAAACATTTTGGTCATCATCCAAGAAAAAAAAATATTTTGGTCATCATCCAACAACAAAAAACCATTTAGGTCACCATCCAAGAAAAAAAACCATTTTGATCATCATCCAAGGAAAAAAAAATTTTGGTCACCATCCAAGAAAAAAACTTTTAGGACATCATCCCCCCAACCCCCCAAAAAAATATTTTGGTCACCATCCAAGAAAAAAACTTTTAGGACATCATCCCCCCAACCCCCCAAAAAAATATTTTGGTCACCATCCAAGAAAAAAACTTTTAGGACATCATCCCCCCAACCCCCCAAAAAAATATTTTGGTCACCATCCAAGAAAAAAAAAACATTTTGGTCATCATCCAAGAAAAAAAAAATTTTTGGTCACCATCCAAGGAAAAAAAAAATTTTGATCCAAAAAAAAAAAAATTGGTTATCATCCTAGAAAAAAAAATTCGGTCATCATCCAAGGAAAAAAAATTTTGGGGTTATCATTCAAGAAAAAACATTTTGGTCATCATCCAACAAAAAACATTTTGGTCATCATCCAAGGAAAAAAAAAACATTTTGGTCACCATCCAAGAAAAAAAAACATTTTGGTCATCATCCAAGAAAAAACATTTTGGTCAACCAGCATATAGGACACTGTTATAATCATTGAAGGAGAAGAACAGAGGGTTGAAGAATCTACTCTAATAGAATTCTGAAATATGTGACAAACCTAAGTTTACAAGGAAATGGAAAACAAAAGATCTCATTGATACTTTTAAATATTCCCGACATTACAGCGAACTTCCTACAATCAAAACCTAAAATGGTTTTGGGAAATAACAAAAAATTATACCGGAAGCTTTTAATTTCCTTAATACATATGTTAAAGGATATTGATATAATGGATGACATTATTACAACAACAGTTGACCTTATCCCGCAAATTTCGGATCTCTTTCATATACATGACCTGAGTCTTTTTATTGTTTATATATGACATATCCGTTTTTGACGTTGTTAATAGTTTATATAGGACATATCTGTTGTGAGGCTGTTACTGTTTTTAGAAAGATATATTGTTAATTTAATTTATTCTCATCATTTATTTATTTTCTTATTTCCTTTCCTCACTGGGCTATTTTTTCCTATTGGAGCCCTTGGGCTTATAGCATCTTGCTTTTCCAACTAGGGTTGTAGTTTGGCTAGTAATAATAATAACAATAATAATGATAATACAATATATCTATTTTCCTATTACATTCCCGAACAAAAAATCCGGCACGTGCAACTTCTCATCGGCTAGCAACCTTCTACCGAGTATTTTTAGAGATCGCAATATTACTCATCCAGTTATGTTTCCGGATCTCATCATTTTACAGTTTCCACGCTATTTCAGTAAAAATAACTCTAAATTTGCTCCGTTATTTTCCGCCCGTGCATATACTAGAACAGGGGTGGCGAACTTATGGTGCATGCGCCAACAATGGCGCATTGCTTGATTATAAGTGGCGCACTATATCCCAGAGATGAGAAAAAAAAAAATCCCCTGCTCATTAAAAAATTAATATTATATATATATATATATATATATATATATATATATATATATATATATATATATATATATATATATATATATATACTGTACATATATATTTATATATATGTATATATATATATATATATATATATATATATATATATATATATATATATATATATATATATATATATACACAGTTTATATTAAATGATTATATGTATAACCGCCAAATATGTCCAAATCACAATACTTAAAGGATTGAAAGGGGGTTAAAGTTTGTGTGGCGCATTTGAATTAGAGGTTAAAAAAAATGGTGCTTGGGAAACAAAAGGTTAGCCACCCCTGTACTAGACTATGTATATGCATTTTTTTTTTCATAATTTAAAAAAAAAAAAAAAATTACAAGTTTTTATCTTGTTATAATACTAAAGTAATTGTTATAATCCGTTATAATTGTGTAATATAACTTACCTAACAAGAGGTACGACGATAGTTTACTATGAGTTTCACCAGCTTAATATAGGCAAGTTTCTAATAAACTCCTGAGGACGTTGACTATTTATTATCCTTCGCCTGTTAAAGAACTAATTTGAAAGTTGGACTTGATAGTTAAATTGTTTAAAAGTCAGTACATTTATACAAATCCCATATCAATTTTCTCCTTTATATCGTTCACTGGGTTTAATCAATTCATTTTAGTTTGATGTATATGCCTCATTAAGACACCGATAAAGACAATGGATATGAAAAATCCAGATGTGTACATAAACGTACACATGAACATATTTATAACAAAATACTTATAAGTTAGCATATCACAGGATAAAGACACCTGCATCGCTTACTAAATCCTTTAGTAACGTGTGACTGTAACTATTTAGGGCGTTGTCAATTATATATATATATATATATATATATATATATATATATATATATATATATATATATATATATATATATATATATATATATATATATATGTATGTATATATGTATGTACATATATATATATATATATATATATATATATATATATATATATATATATATATATATATATATATATACATATATGTATGTATGTATGTATGTATATATATATCAAAATTCTGGTTGTTCGGTTAAAGTATGCTGTAGTATATTTTTGTATGCTTTGGTTTTAGTTATAATCCTGGTTTGTTATCTTTAATGTCAAGAAATATATTTTTGGGGCTATGTTTAGTTTTAAGAGTCAAGGTGTGTGTGTGTGTACAACTACATATAGCATCTGTATATCGGATAAAGAAAGAAGGAAAGTGTCAAATTACATGTCAAAATTTCATTTGTTTTTTTATTATAATTACATATATAAAAAGAAAAAAATGACATAAAATTGTATTTTTATCATGGTTCTTAAATCTTAGATTCACATTTAAATAATATCATTTTAACAAATTATATTATAGCATCCTGCTTTTCCAACTAGGGTTGTAACTTAGCAAGTGATAATAATAATAATAATAATAATAATAATAATAATAATAATAATAATAATAATAATAATAATAATATCGACTCATGGATAAGTAAAACAGTTTTCAACAAAAGACAGAAACACATTCGATACGCAACCCCAGAACTTAATTACTCTATTCCACCCAAAGGGTAGCAGACTACAATGGCAAGATATAATTAATTTATCATTAAATTCTTTACCATTTCAGAAGTAAATTGACTCAGTCCATGTGCTCCTACTTAACTTAATAAATGACTCTCAATGGACAGCAAATTGTCCCAATCAAATTAGGTTCTTCCACGGGACTAAAGTGAAGCAAACCATGTGCATTAATTATAGTCCCCCTCAAAGTTGCCGATCTCCGTTTTCTTTGGATAATGAAAAGAAAATTTTTCGATACCATACTATGTTAGATTCGGGCGATTCTTCAACAACTCAAAGTGTCCTTTTAGTAACGGAACATGGAAGTGTGGGAAAATGTTAAACATCCCAAGATTGTACGAAAAAAATACAAATACACTTAAAAGCAAAAAACTCTTTCCAATGTACCAAAACCAATAACGTAATTATCATTAAAATTAATCAAGGTGCTGAGTATATACGTATCATAATCGGTATTATTGGTTCCAGTTGGGACATTTTATACCAGCTTGTTTTCGAAGTTCTATGATGTATTTAATTTTGAAGGAGGGCTTTCCTTATACATTAAGAATTTTCTCATCATCAAAACAACAATTTCCCATATTTATTACAAATAAAACGAGAGAGAGAGAGAGAGAGAGAGAGAGAGAGAGAGAGAGAGAGAGAGAGAGAGAGAGAGAGAGAGAGAGAGAGAGCTTAACTAACAAGTGCTGTAGGAATGACAAAAGGAAT
>NC_090740.1:26260014-26265014 GCF_036898095.1 Palaemon carinicauda
TATATATATATATATATATATATATATGCCTTACTTTCAACTGGAATCGAACAGTTTAACATGTTTCTTCAAAAAGGCCCATAAAAGAAACAAAGGAAATATAAATAAATCACTATATTTCGACCAAAACACACTGGTCCTCTTCAAGTTGTAAAGTAAAAATGAGGAATAGTTGACAGTGACGGGTAGGAGAGTGGGTACCCCGAGAGGTATACTCTGAAACCACACACTCCCACAAATTGCCGAACCAGCTGGTTGCATTTATGAAAGGGGGAGGGGGTGATTAAGGATGAATCTGTGTGTGCATATCTATCTAAATAATTAAACGTCATTTTTGACGGGTCAGGTACACTAGATTTAATATAAATATTTATTTACCAAAGGTTGGCAACCCAAAACACATTCACCTTTCTGTATTTTACTTGTCTAGTTTTGTGGCCCCCTTTCAGTTTTGTGAAGATTTTTAGCTTTTCTCCTTTTTCATCTGAAAGTTTTAAATACTTTATATTCTGAATTTTTAAACATTCCTCGAAACTCTACTCTCCCATTACCTTCCCCTCTTCTAGCATGTCTCGAAATCTTTCTAACGGTTCTTTTTCCTTTAACTAGAAAAAGGTAGATTTCCTTTACCTACAGTAATTCCTATCCCTTGCTCTCTTTCAAAGAATAAAAATCAAATCAAATATGACTGACGTGGCTTTCTCCCCTTATCTCTTTCCATCTTTTTATTTAACTTTCTACAAAATTATCTTTTTCATATCTTGATTCTCACAGCTTTCCTTCCCTGGTCTCATTTTTAAAATGGAACCGGGTTGCTATTAAAAGAGCAAAATAATTAATCCAGACGGAAACATAATTTTTGGATATTGAGATTTCTGTAAACGGAACCGATATTTGTTAAGGATTTTTCTCTCCGTCATCATCATTGTCTAAATATCTCTCTCTCTCTCTCTCTCTCTCTCTCTCTCTCTCTCTCTCTCTCTCTTTATACATATACAGTATATATATATATATATAAATATACTGTATATATACATCTATATATATACATCTATATATACACCTATATATATATATATATATATATATATATATATATATATATATATATATATATATACATATACATATATAGATAGATATAGATATTATATATACATATATACATATATACATACACACACACTATATATATATATATATATATATATATATATATATATATATATATATATATATATATATATATATGTATATATATATGTATATATATATGTATATATATATTTATATATATATATATATATATATATATATATATATATATATATATATACCAATGGCAGTGACAAATAAAAAGGGCAACCGTAAACTGAAAATATCAGTCAATAAACTTAACATATAGACCTACTTACACTAAACCATGGTTATAGAAGACGCATTCAACTCAGTTAACCTAAATACCCTTGGTCACATATGTTTACTTCCAAATAGAGCAGGAATACACACGACGTGAAAAAGGCTTGACCTAAATTTAAAGTTTAATCCACATCGGAATGTGGATTTTAAAAATTGAAGATCAAATGACAATAATGAAATTTTCACAAAATCCAGCAAACAGATCGATAGACAGACACGCTGAGCTAAATGGAAATATGGAAATGGTACTTGTTGCAAATCAAAGGTAATGGGAGGAAAATGGCTGTAAAGGTAATTTCATAGATATAAAACAAACTATTATTATGAATATTATTATTATGGATTACAGTGAGGAACATACTCATAAAAGAAGACATTCATTATCCTGCATAGTTTCATCCGAGGTTAAAGGCGATTGTGACAAGATTGGTAACAAGATCTGCCGACAAAAAGATTTAGCAACTAGAAGATTTGGCGACAAGAAGATTTGGCGACAAGAAGATTTGGCAACAAGAAGATTTGGCGTCAAGAAGATTTGGCAACAAGAAGATTTGCCGACAAGATTGTTCTCGCTTTACTAGCATTCATATCTGAACATAATGTAATTGTTTAACTTATACGATGCAGTCAGAGTAACGAATTAGTGATTTAACTTTTGACTCGACCACGTACCAAGACAATTGAGGACATTTAACATTTGCATAAGGAAGCCCCATCCAGCCATTTTCAATTAAAAACTGCTGCCGGAGGGTATTGCAATACGTAATAAACCATCCATCCCACGAATCATGGGTGTCGAATCTCTGTTTCTGTGGCTCGTACTCTCCTGAGTCGAGACAGCAGCGGCAGCCGTACCCAACCGTCCGAATTTCCCAGACCTTCCTAAGAGAGTTGACTTGCAGTAATTCTAGACTTCTGGAAGTGTTGTAAACGCTATAGATGCTGTCTTAACAAATGTCCGGCAGTAATTTTAGCCTTCTGGAATCAAGGAGTCGAACAGAATGTTTGACGATAGATCCAGCCCGGTGGTATGAGTATTACTAAGACATCTTTACACTTTGAGTATTAAGTCGACTTCTCATTCGGCCAACCTAGATAAAATAGGCTTCACGTAATATGCCCAGATTTTCTTGGAGAGAGAGAGAGAGAGAGAGAGAGAGAGAGAGAGAGAGAGAGAGAGAGAGAGAGGAGAGAGAGAGAGAGAGAGAGAGAGAGCAGCTTCACGTAGAACAAAAAAAAAAAAAATCACCTTGACCAGCGAAGTACCAAGGCTTACATTCTCAGAAACAAGGGTGGAAAATATTCATGTTTCCTATTTATAAATAGTATTTTTCTTTTTTAACTTAAAAATCATTATTTTTAATAAGAATTCAGTGTGTCCATTACTTTAAAATTTTTGTAATAGGTCTGAAAGACAATAAAAGAAAGTTAAAGGCGGGGAAGATACGGAGCAACAACAAGAAAGCGATGTCGCATCCTTTAAGGTTGACCGATAAGAGTTGTCTGATAACCTATCTAGATCCTATAAACAAGGAATCATAATTATTTACTTTTAATCACCTAAAGCAAGCAGAATGACCTGTGCTGGATTAAAAAATGCATAAGTATTGAAAACAACTTTGCAAAATTGTAATTCTAATCAATAAATTCAAAGAAATGAATCGAGGACTTCGGAGCTAGGAGGCTTTTAAACCTAAGTCTAACCTAACCTAATTAAGAACATACCTGGCCGGCGCAATCGTCATACCAGTGCATTGCGAACACTGTGGCTTTCACTCTATTCAATGGTAAGAGGGTTAGGAATCACTTAAAAGTATTCACTGACTTCCCCATGAGTTAATTGTCAAGATTAAGCGTACAAGACGGGGATAAGCAGGTTGCTAAGAACAATATACATGTAAACAAAAACATTAAAATACTTAGGAAATGCAGCAACCACTTCCATACCGGCAGCAACAAGTTAACATTATATAAATCAACTAGTGTACCCGAGCCACTTCTAACCTCCCCTCCCCCTTTCCTAATTACAACCAGGTGGTTACGCAGTTTGTAGGATACGATGGGTTCCGAATGAGTATATATATATATATATATATATATATATATATATATATATATATATATATATATATATATATATATATATATATATACATATATATATATAGTTAGAATCAAAAGAACGCCGACACTCGGGGGAAATCTTTCGTCAGATGTCTCTAGTGTTCCCGTGACAAAACAGACAAGGTGTTGCTCTTCTTACTACTGCTATGAAATGGGCGGAGCTTTCTCCAACCTTAGCGAACCAAAGACAGTAAAGGGCTGTCTTTGTTAGCAAAAGCATACAAAAGTTACAAATCGAGTTGCCATATTTATATTTGACGTCTCAACTATCCACTGCAAATACAAAACACATCCACACATTACATATATATATATATATATATATATATATATATATATATATATATATATATATATATATATATATATATATATACATATACAATTACTATTTTTTCGTAGGAGGGGCCAAGTGGACATGCAGGGAAGGGTCCGGGGTGGGGGGGGGGGGAGGAAATAAGGAAGTCAATTTTGATTTAGGGGGTGTGGAGATGCTGAATAAGTATTCTTTATACAGCCTGTAAGATAGAGTGTATTATTGACTAGATATTATTTGATAACTGTTAGTGTTCTAGCAAATATTTTTAACCGTATTTATTATTGGTTGATTTGTAAAAGATAGCAGCAGTAGAATAAAGTAGTTGTTGTTGTTGTTGGAAGTTTGATAAGTAACGAAATTTAAGTATATCATCATTGCATAATACAGTAGATAATCAGTGATGGATGCAATATATACTGATGACTTCTTAACACCTTGAATACATAAAGAATTTATTACATCGTATCGAAAATAAGTGGAGGTAAATGAGGGCGCTATTATATTCTGGCAAAGGCTACCAGAAATTTGTTTTATTGACAAATAATATAAAAAATACAAGATTTTTAGTCTCAAAACGACGTAATTTTCCGAAATTTTGTCATGAAACTATGATATACCTATTTTCCCAAAATGTATTCTCCTATAAATTATCGGAAAAATACATTTGCAGGTGGCATAAGCGCAAGATTATTCCCCACGCTAATGCCGTGACTGCAAGTTATCAATGATTATATTAATTGCTAGTAGCTTTATCTTGAGAAATTACATTGCCTGGAGATCAAACTGACATCTTATTAATTTCATGCACAACGTTCTCTCAGTCTCAATTAAAAAAAGCTTAATTCTGTTTGATAAAATCCCTATTTAGAGTTATCTAGTGCCCGAATTAGCACAGTTATGTGGTGTTGGATGTGGGCTCTGAACCGGGTGAATTACTCTAAGTATATGAGTATTCTTCTCCTGTCTGGTGTTCAGCTGCTGATTCTCATCTTAATTTGTTGGACAGAAACTTACGGTCTATTAAATTTTTTATTCCTGATCTAGATATTAATCTCTGGCACCGTCGTTCAATTAGTTCATTATGCATGTTGCATAAGATTTTTCATAACTCTGACCATCCTTTACATTCAGATCTCCC
>NC_090740.1:26270014-26282514 GCF_036898095.1 Palaemon carinicauda
CAGGGCGGGGCTCCCCCTTCCCGCTGGCAGGGCGGGGCTCCCCCCTTCCCGCTGGCAGGGTGGGGTTCCCCCCTTTCCACTGGCAGGGCGGGGCTCCCCCCTTCCCGCTGGCAGGGCGGGGCTCCCCCCTACCCGCTGGCAGGGCGGTGCTCCCCCCTTCCCGCTGGCAGGGCATGGCTCCCCCCTTCCCGCTGGCAGGGCGTGGCTCCCCCCTTCCCGCTGGCAGGGCGGGGCTCCCCCCTTCCCGCTGGCAGGGCAGGGCTCCCCCCTTCCCGCTGGCAGGGTGGGGCTCCCCCCTTCCCCCTTGCAGGGCGGGGCTCCCCCCTTCCCGCTGGCAGGGCGGGGCTCCCCCCTTCCTGCTGGCAGGGCGGGGCTCCCCCCTTTCCGCTGGCAGGGCGGGGCTCCCCCCTTCCTGCTGGCAGGGCGGGGCTCCCCCTTACCCGCTGGCAGGGCGGTGCTCCCCCCTTCCCGCTGGCAGGGCGTGGCTCCCCCCTTCCCGCTGGCAGGGCGTGGCTCCCCCCTTCCGCTGGCAGGGCGGGGCTCCCCCCTTCCCGCTGGCAGGGCAGTGCTCCCCCTTCCCGCTGGCAGGGCGGGGCTCCCCCTTCCTGCTGGCAAGGCGGGGCTCCCCCCTTCCCGCTGGCAGGGAAGGGCTCCCCCCTTCCGCTGGCAGAGCGGGGTTCTCCCCTTCCCGCTGGCAGAGCGGAGCTATCCCTTCCCGCTGGCAGGGCGGAGCTACCCCTTCCCACTGGCAGGGCGGGGCTCCCCTCTCCTGCTGGCAGGGTGGGGCTCCCCCCTTCCCGCTGGCAGTACGGGGCTCCCCCCTTGCCGCTGGCAGGACGGGCCCAACCTTCCCGCTGCCAGGCCACCCCCCCCGCCAGGGCAGGGCTACCCCCTTCCCGCTGGCAGGGCGGGGCTCCCCCCTTCCCGCAGGCAGGGCGGGGCTCCCCCCTTCCCGCTGGCAGGGCGGGGCTCCCCCCTTCCTGCTGGCAAGGCGGGGCTCCCCCCTTCCCGCTGGCAGGGAGGGGCTTCCCCCTTCCTACTGGCATGGCTGGGCTCCCCTCTTCCTGCTGGCAGGGCGATGCTCCCCCATTCCTGCTGGCATGGGGGCTCCCCCTTCACGCTGGCAGGGCTGGGTTCCCCCTTCCTGCTGGCAGGGCGGGGTTTCCCCCTTCCCGATGGCATGGTGGGGCTTCCCCCTTCCCGCTGGCAGGGTGGGGCTTCCCCCTTCCCGCTGGCAGGGCGGGGCTCCCCCTTCCTGCTGGCAGGGCGGGGCTCCCCCCTTCCCGCTGGCAGGGCGGGGTTCCCCCCTTCCCGCTGGCAGGGTGGAGCTACTCCTTGAATATTATATAAACACAGAGATATTTATGCATATACATATATCTACATACATAGTTGTCGTAAGTTTGGAGTATTGGCAGTAGCCTACTAGACACAGATCCTGACATAGCAGGGATAAATTTACCATCAAAGGGCATATGACAAGCAATAATCTAAAAAAAAAATTAGAATCTTGAAGCTGGTATTTTCAGCACAGTTTGAGAGCTCTATGAGGGTTGGTTCTTCATGTCGTTTTCTCCGGTAGTATGGTGGAAACTCTTAAACTGGACTTTTGAATCTTTTCAGGAATGGGTTCAGTTATACGAGGGACTAATTTCAGGCCATCATCTACAGAACCCAAATTCTTCCATGTAGATTCCAACTGTGCTTTGAACTGATCCAATTTCATAAACATCGACAACAGCTGATCAAAGTTGTCTCGGTCGCCAAGAAACACTGTTCCTTCAGGTTGATCCTTAACCACATCAATATTACTGATTACTGAAACACTTTCAACCATGTATATGCCAGGACTGTTTCCAATTCAAAAGAAAAAGCATAGAACTCGTAATTACCTATTTTGTTTAGGAAAGTAGTTGATTTAGATTTGAAGAGATGGCGGAATGTCATACATAGTAGGATATGCGTTTTCATCTTCCACTGTCCAACTGTTGCTGCTTTACACATATCTTGACTAACTGTTAGTACTTATATTCATTCTCGATTTGATGGGTCCCTCTTACGACACATTAGTGTAAATACAGATTGCAAAACCTAAGCAGGAATTTCTTCGGTGAGGGTACACTCAAGAACACTATTCTATCTTATTTCTCTTCCTCTTATTTTGTTAAAGTTTTTATATTTTATATAGGAGATATTTATTTCAATGTTATTACTCTTCTTAAAATATTCTATTTTTCTTTTTTCCTTTCCTCATTGGGCTATTTTCCCTGTTGGAGCCTCTGGGATTATAACATCCTACTTTTCCAAGTAGGATTGCAGCTTAGCTAATAATAATAATAATAATAATAATAATAATAATAATAATAATAATAATAATAATAATAATAAGGAACGTCACTAGATTTGGTGGGCCATAGAAGCGTCTTAGTTTCTTTGAAGGCATTGAGTAATCTAGTGTAAAGCTCAAGACTAACTTTATTGATCCAGTAATCATCTCACAAAATACAAGCAGAAAGAAAAATTGTTTTCAGTGATTCCAAAGATTTACAAAATATCAGTGTGTCATTATATAGGGGTGATCAGAATTCGATCCTGTCTTTCATATCAGAACAGTGTTCAATCTTCAACCTGACATTGACTAGTTCTTTCCCCAGCTTGTTCATTATTGTTATTATTGCATAGATTCTCATTATACACATTTCTAAATGACAAAGTTTTAGAACCCGAACTTTGTGAGTATTTTTTTTTTTTTTTTTATAAAATCGTAGATGCGAAAATGCTTTTTCTATACATCTTTTCTTGTCTGATGTTTCCTCAGTTTCTGTGATGGTGTAACACTGCCGAGGTATTCGTCTCACTAAAAACTGCTTGGGTCGGCACTCATGGAATTAGGTCTCCCTTGCGAAAAGATCTAGTCCTCTTATTTTATAGAGAAAATCTCCATAATTTAGTTAAATTTTCTTTTCATCAATGTTTTTTATACGCATCTGAGTGGAACTTCTGCAAGCTATGTATATTACCAAAGTCCTTTACCTTGTCACCTTTACAAAATATACACTATTTACCATCATTTTTTGGCGACTTATTAACTTACATTCAAGCATTTGTTTTTATGCTTAACAATGTACGGCGACCAATTCAAAAGCACTCTCGTCGGCAACTTTATAAAATAGTAAATAAACAAATGATCAAATAAGTAAGAAAAATAATCAAACTTACCTTCGAACTACATTTGAATAAATACCTTCAAATTTTCTATAAAAAATTAAAGGCACTTAATCTTTTAAAATGAGTTTGGAATTTGTCAGGAGAAAAAAAATAATCACTTGCTTATTTGGATTTATCAGTTTGAAACGGATAGAAAAGTTTTGGTATCTATTTGGATATAACGTAAACTTTGGCTAAAATAAGGACGTATTTATAATATAATGTGTAATTACAGATTAGTTATTTTTCCTAGAGAGGACCTCGTTCGAAAAGAGAAATACTAGTATGTTAAAATCAAGATTTTGTTTTGCTTTGTCTGTGTACATTTTGTATTCCTTTAGAAATACATATTATACTATTGAAATGTTTGTTCTTTTAAATATGTTTCTTGATATATTGCAATAGTCCCAGCAAAATTTTTTGAAAATCTGAATATGATTGACCTCCCATATAAAGGGTTATGTAGATTTATGTGAGGTAGAGTTGAGCGTAGCGTGAAACAAGGAGTTTTGGTCCCCTGTGTGAGAACGGCCCCGAGTTGAGAACGGAAGTAATAATGTGGTTTTGGAAGGGTTACAAGATTTCGGCATGTTTGGATAAATGGATAAATTCCAGGAATTCAGAAGGTAACAAGAACTAATTACGTTTAATAAATCTAAAGAAATATCTTGCAATTCCAAATTATCAAAGGGCTCAGTGCGCGGGCCAATACTCATCTCTACAGAACTCTCAAAATTTACGTTTTGGTCCGATTATTATTATTATTATTATTATTATTATTATTATTATTATTATTATTATTATTATCACCTCCGCCAAGGGGGTCATGTTTTCACTTCTGTCTATTTGTGTCACCAACCTAACTCAAAAAGTTACGAGAGAGTTTTGACCAACGTACTACAAATATAATTATAAACGATGTATTCAGGCCGAATCTCTCTCTCTCTCTCTCTCTCTCTCTCTCTCTCTCTCTCTCTCTCTCTCTCACTGTCATTTAGCCCGGTATACCTCATGTATGGTGTTTTTTATAATTATTTTACATCGAACCATATCTGAAAGTACTTTTTCTTTAATCGGTGACTTGAACGAGGCTAATGTCGAATTAATCTAATGTAGCTATTAACGGAAAGAATATTTTAGTTGCGATACTCCAAAAATTTCCCCAGAGTGTCGGAGTTCATTTGATTTTAACTGTACATGTGTGTGTATATATATATATATATATATATATATATATATATATATATATATATATATATATATATATATATATATATATACTGTACAGTCAGTCAATTACTCTTTATCATATATCCAGAAGTATAACACGTTCAAGTAGAAGCAACCATTTGTAGAAGCCGGGCAGCTCAAGTTTGGCGGAGGAGTGAGGTTCCTGGGCTCGTTGTTGTTGTTTTTTTTTTCTTTTTTTTTGGGTGGGGGGCGGGGAAAGAAAAATTTTCTATTCAAGCAATATATTTTAAAAGTTAAAAACCAAGCGAGGTTACTGGGATTTATATACGTGAACAAAATTCCAACACTGTTGAGGAATAAATCTGAAGTATGCAATGTCCAATTAGTTTAATTTAGTAATCAAATGAAACCTTGCAAACAGTGGATGATGATCCGCTTTGTTATATGAGCTTCGTTGCTGCTAACATCGGATGAAAGAAAAACCAGTTCTTTTTCAAAGTTTGTGAAAAAAAATGTTTTAAACTGAAACATAACCGAAACAAGGGACTAATTAATGGTGAATGTAAAAAATCTTCCGTATCAAGTTCTAAAGTTATAAAAATCCTTCCATAATCGTTCCTGGAAGACCTTCCAGGAAAACTGGAAACGCTCGGCATCTTGGGAAGCGAGACTATTTATTCCATATGGTTCACCATCCTTTTTTTAAGACTGATTGCGAAGAACCTAATTTCATTGTGAACATTTTACGGAGCATTGACGAACGTTTATTGAGTTAACCAGAGACAGGGGAGAGAATCCATTAATTCTGGAAGGGGAAAAGGATTTATTGGTAAACTGATTAAATTCCACTATTGTGGTGGTCGGCTTTTTGACATGTGGAAAGAATGGTTCCTCAAATTCCAGAATTTGATTCTAAATTTTTACAATCGAGTCTGTCTCCGTATCAATATTATATTCTTGTTATAACAAGAATGTAATATTGATACGGAGACAGACTCGATTGTAACTAGCTCGTATTTCAAGAAAAATTCTGTACTTTCTTTACATGCATTATATTTATAATTTTGTATATACCCTGTAATGATCGTAATAATAATTTCATGAATAAATGTATTAAATTCTTTAAAACTAAACGTATAAACCTTTTAAAACTAAATGTATAAACCTTTTAAAACTAAATGTATAAACCTTTTGAAACATTTAAAACAATTGAAATGTTAAAATACTTTCTACCCATTAGACTAGGTTTTAGTTTGTTACAAAATTTGTGTGAATAAAAGGTTATGATGAAGCCCATTGACAGCATGAAATAGTAAAGGAGAGGGGTTGGAGAGCAGACCGGTGGTCTGTGGAGACCTGGTATTAGAGAGGGAATCCATTTCAAACCAGATGCCTTCCCCTATCAGCCCTTTCTCGCTGCATTGAGTATAACAAGGTTTCTAACACCTGTAAAAGCAATTGTATTTGTGTCACGTTTTATATCTCTCCTTCTGCCATTATATAAAAAACTTTTTCATTTACGATGTTATCAGCTACTCATAAGCTTTCTTTGAGGCAAGATTGAGTATAATAACAAAGTTTCAAACACCTGTAAAAATAATAGTATTTGTGTCACGTATTATATCTCTCCTTCTGCCATTACTGGAAAAAAAAAATCAGTTTGGGTGTCAGCAGCTACTTATCAGCTTGCCTGAAGCAAGATCTCTCTCTCTCTCTCTCTCTCTCTCTCTCTCTCTCTCTCTCTCTCTCTCTCTCTCTCTCTCTCTCTCTCTCTCTCTCTCTCTCTCTCTCAATATATATATATATATATATATATATTATATATATATATATATATATATATATATATATATATATATATATATATATAAACTTAAAAAAAAATCATATTTTGATTAAGACCAGTGCTTGATGGTCTCTTGTTCGCTCATCATAAATAAGCGCTTTTCCAAAGACGGGATTCCGCCAATACTCTGAATCCCAATAAGTAGTGCATGAAACTCGATTTTGAGAGGACTGGCACCTGTATCCAATTGAAGAGTTGCGCTGACTTAACTTATAAAACCGCATACCATTCTCTTTCATCTGTTCAATAGAACATTCTTAGTGGAAGTTTAAAATAAGCTATAATACTAATTCAAGGCAATATTCATCTTTGTCACTGCTACCTTTTTCTCGCTGTTTTATCTTCTTTCAAACATGAACCTGTTTCCAATAATAATAGTATTACTATTATTATTATTATTATTATTATTATTATTATTATTATTATTATTATTATTATTATTTGGTAAGCTAAAACCCTAGTTGGAGAAACAGGATGCTATATGCCCAGGGGCTCCAACAGGGAAAATACCTCAGTGAGGAAAGGAAACATGAAAAAATAAAATGTTTTAAGAAGTGACAACATTAAAATAAATATCTCCTATATAAACTATATATAGAAATAAGATAGAATAGTGTGGCCTGTGTATCCTCAAGCAAGAGAATACAGTAATGATAATTTCAGGCGCTAAAGTCAAGTGAGTACGAAAGTAACACAATTGTTTCTTAATGTACAAAACTGCTAAAACTTTTATTCTTACATAAAAGAAAATAACTGGGTGAAATAAAGGACACAAGTCTTATTGTGTTTTAATGCGGATTTTCCACATATTTGTAAGAATTCCCAAAGGCGCAAAAAAGGTTCTCCAGCAATTCCCTATTCTTGAAAAACTTCTCTCCATTAAGTTGCCAGTGAACAGTTTTTTCCCCTTTAAGAGCGGATCCATTAGTAAAAATGCGATTGTCTTTACAAACAAGGAACTTTAACAAGTAGTCGTCCTGGGGGGGGAATGCTCCAAGTCTCTCTTTTCATTTTCTCAAAAGATATCCGTGAACTTTGAATTTTATAATCTTAAAGTAGACGATAAACTTTTTTTTTTCTATGACGAAAGTGTTGTAAAACATGCTTGTGCGATTATTTGTGTATACACACACACACACACATATATATATATATATATATATATATATATATATATATATATATATATATATATATATATATATATAAATATGGGTGTATATATATATATATATATATATATATATATATATATATATATATATATATAAATATGGGTGTGTATGTATGTATGTATGTATGTATATATATATATATATATATATATATATATATATATATATATATATATATTATATATTCACGAGAACAAACTAAAATAGAGGGTACTCTAACAACATGTAGGAAAAATAATGGACATGAGTAAGACATAATGAGAATGACAGATAATAGGTGGACATTAAGAATAACAAAATGGGTTATTCATAACAAAACACACACCACCACCACCACCCACACCCACACACACACATACACACACACACACACACACACATATATATATATATATATATATATATATATATATATATATATATATACACATTTATATACATATATATATATATATATATATATATATATATATATATATATATATATATATATATATATATACTGTATATATACAGTATATATATATATATATATATATATATATATATATATATATATATATATATATATATATATATATATATATATATATACACACACACACCCTTCAAAACGGATCATTGAAAAAATTTCCGCTAGAAATTTATATTTTTTAGTTATTAGTGAATATTCATTATAAAAGATTACTTTCACTCGGTTATATCAGAAACTATAGATATACATAAGAGTAAACTAATTCAGTGTATGATCCATTGCTGACTGGAAAAGTCATTCAGTGAATTATAGGAGTTTCGGGTTTCAATGGAGAAAGATTGACTTTGAATTTTCTGGCATCCAGACATCGAAAGTCATTGACGCCGATATAGTTTGTTATAAATAAAGGATAAAAGGAAATTGAATTTAAAACCATAAAAGCGATGTCCTTATAAAGGTTGAATAGCTTTCTGAAGACTTGATACTGAAATAAATCTAAAAATATCGCTAGCATAGTTCAACACATACTACCCAAGTCACAGCTAATAATAATATGATCTAAGCTTAAAATACACGTTCAAAAAAAAAAAAGTGTCAAAATTTTGCACCAAAATTTTGATATCAAAATTTTGATGCAAAATTTTGACGCTTTTTTTGAACGTGTATGGGACCCTTTTAAGGGCTATGAGAGTATGGAAAACATTGGTTGGCACCATTCCATTACTTCCAGGCTATTTGAAAAGATATCGTCATGGTTTGCTGGTTAAAGCTGGCAATGAAACACAAGCAGTGCTGCTAATTAATTTTGCATCTTCCCGATCCGATGTTATTGAAAAGGTATCTCCACGTAGGACTTTCAATCACACTAAAGGAATATTTTATATTAGAAATTTGCATGAGTTCTCAGAAGAGAAAATAATTAAGAAACATACACCCATACACAATCACACCCAGATTGTCCGGCTCTTTCAAGACGTGTCTTTCCAATATTTTTAATGTTAAATATCCGAGAAAAAATCAATAATATAATCTTGATAGTATTTGCCTCACCTTATCTTTTCGACTATATAAGATTCGACATATAAATATTTTTTTAAAAAATTACATAATCAGAATGAAATGCTATAATTTCAGGCACATTAATATCAAATGACTTCCATGACTTCTCTGCCGATTGTTTAAAAGATAAAATTTTGTTGTTATTGAGAAGCAACCCACGTGCCAAATTCACGTCAATGTCCTAAATATAAACTTGAACAAGCAATCATTGAAAAAGCAAATAATGAACATATAACCTTTTGTACAACCAGAAAAATTACGGAATAATGAATAATATACATCCGGTTCATCAAGTCACTCTAATTGGACACGAAATCAAATTCAGAGTTTGTAATATTTTGGCTGTAATACAATATTATATGGCTAGACGGGCAAGGGACTTTGTTTTGTTTAACCTTTATAAAGGCAAATTTAACCATGGAAATGTAACTTAATACTTTAAAATTTTGAGTTTTAAATTCACGCTTTTAATTTGCCCTATAGGGTTTAAATGTTTATATATTTTATCATAATTCATATTGCTGGATATACTTATACAATATAGAACATTCATGTTTTATTTTTTACTCCCAAAATTATTAGCTCCTTTTGGTCCTGGGGAGGAAGGAACCAAAGCTTCCGGTGTGAAGCAAATATTTGCAGTGATACTTTTTATTACAGAGGTCGTCACCAGAATTGTCCTTATTAGAATTAGCAAAGGTCTTCAATAGTGCCTGGGGATCGCCCCTCGATCCAGGGGTACGGGACATATAAATTTTATTCATTATTTTGGTATGGGGGAGTCATAATAAAAATTAAAAAAAAAAATAAGTTGAAGGGAAATAAGATTTTAGACTGCCTGGCATTCTAAAAGAGACCTCGCTAGCCTCTCATGGCACAAATTCCTAACCAATGACAGCTGTGAAACCACCCAAAACGTCCACTCCCTACCCTAAAGCGATGGGATGGTACCAATATCATTAGAGTAGCCCAATGTGTAAATTGATGGGACTGACAACCATCCCCGCTTTAGTACTTCAAAAGTTCAAAGTTGGAGCAAATGCGTTTTTGTTGACCAGGCGGACATGAGTCTTTAAATAGTTTATTTATGACATATTTGTTTTTGATGTTGTTAATAGTTTATATATGACATGTCTGTTTTGATGATGTTACTTTTTTTTAGAATGATTTATAATTAATTTGTTCTCTTCATTTATTTATTCCCTTATTTCCTTTCCTCACTGGGCTATTTTTCCCTGTTGGAGCCCCTGGGCTTATAGCATCTTGCTTTTCCAACTAGGGTTGTAGCTTGGATAGTAGTAACGATAATAATAATAATAATCATCATCATGGCAGGCAAACCGGACAGAATGCCTAGTCCCATCTCTAGGACACCGACCCACCCCTGGAATCTAAGGACCAAACTTGCACGAGACAGTTCCGTGTGCCAATATGGGAATATTGATGCTCCTTTGGTCCAAACCTTATTAGGTAGTTGGCAAGACAACCGGAGCTCCCACAATTGGTTTCGAAAAAAAATCCAATCCCAGCAATGGCATTCATTTTTAAAAACTAGACAGTGAAAAGGGGGAAAAGAGGTTGGACAGCAAGGGCGGGTGGGGGGAGGAGAAAGTTGTTAAAATATGGAGGTTGAAATATGAAAAGTATGAGAAGGAAGCTCGGGTCAAACTGAGAAAAAATTATTCCTTAGTTCGAGAGGCCTGTTGCCCGTCACAAGGCTTCAAGACAAGAATGATTATTCGTGTTGAAGACAAATGCCTTCGTCAAGGCCTTCTCTCGTTAGAAGAGTATACAAACACACACACGACATACATATATATATATATATATATATATATATATATATATATATATATGTGTGTGTGTGTGTGTTTGTATGCGTGTGTAAGTTTGCATTGAAAGTAATATTATATTTAAAGAGTCAATTGCACAACTGAAATCCCTGACAGAGAATTGGGGCCAATATATCAAATCTAAATGAAGGTGGATCAACATGTGTGTGTATATATTTATATATATATATATATATATATATATATATATATATATATATATATATATATATATATGTGTGTGTGTGTGTGTGTGTGTGTGCAGTATATATACATATATATATATATACTGTACACACACACACACATATATATATATATATATATACATATATATATATATATATATATATATATATATATATATATATATATATACCTTTCGTAAAAACATTAAATCTGAATCAAGAAAAGGAAAATATCAACAGAAAACGGATATAAACTTTTCTTTTTGTACTACCAAAAATTTCCAAGAAATTTTAGGCCATTAACCTCCTCAAAATTATACTTGTATCAAAGAAGTGAAATAAAACTATTCAAAAAGACTTCAAAGAACATAAAAATCATGATTCACATACATACACACATTTATATATATATATATATATATATATATATATATATATATATATATATATATATATATATACACATATATATAATGTATGTATATACACACATATACATATATATATATATATATATATATATATATATATATATATATATGTAGGTATGTATATATATTAGGAGTTAGGAGTCAATGAACCATTAATACCCTATGGTAGTGAAAGGGATTCAACCTTAGCAAACAGCATTTAACCAAGTGTTCTACCTGGCTAGCATCCATCTCCAAAAATGGCAAAATGGAATAATAATGTTTAACGGTGTCTGGTTTCAGTTCCAGTTTCATCAGGAGAGATTCTCACCAGACCGTCAGTTGGGCAAGACCAACCTCCAGCTTTGGTGCCAAACCACAGCAGTTGCCTCCCCAGTAAACAGCTTAAAATCACTGTCCCAGGTAGGGATAGAACTGCTGCCATGCGAATGCTAGGCAAACACTTTACCACTGTACTAGCCTTGAGGCTATAAGTATCTTGAGTACATGGATAAGAAAAATTATTTATGGAAAAAAAAGTACAGAAATATGAAAAATTATATATGCAAAAAAAGGACATGGATATGAAAAATCCTTATGTAAAAAAAAAGTACATGGATATGAGAAATTATTTATGTAAAACAAAGTGTACATGGATTTGAAAAATTATTTATGCAAAAAAAGGACATGGATATGAAAAATCCTTATGTAAAAAAAAAGTACATGGATATGAAAAATTATTTCTGTAAAACAAAGAGTACATGTATTTGAAAAACTCTTAATGTAAAAAACAAGTATATGGATATGAAAAATTATTTATTTAAATACAAAATTATTGGTATAAAAATGGAATTCCCCTAACCAAAAGTCTGCTAACACTTGCATATTTTGACATGCAACTCTATACCCACTCTATCTCTTATGTTACATGAGCTTCACAGGTGGACATATTTTTCTCTGAACTTTTGTTCGACAAATGTTTGTATGTATGTTCGCAAATTTACTATACCATTTATATTTTGAAATATTTTATTTTAATTGTTCATTATTTATCATATCGTTTATTTATTTCCTTATTACCTTTCCTCACAGGGCTATTTTTCCTTGTTGGAGCCTT
>NC_090740.1:26302514-26305014 GCF_036898095.1 Palaemon carinicauda
GGGAGTTTTGGTCCCCTGTGTGAGAACGGCCCCGAGTTGAGAATGGAAGTAATAATGTGGTTTTGGAAGGGTTACAAGATTTCGGCATGTTTGGATAAAAGGATAAATTCCAGGAATTCAGAAGGTAAGAAGAACTAATTACGTTCAATAAATCTAAAGAAATATCTTGCAATTCCAAATTATCAAAGGGCTCAGTGCCCGGGCCAATACTCATCTCTACAGAACTCTCAAAATTTACGTTTTGGTCCGATTATTATTATTATTATTATTATTACTATTATTATTATTACCTCCGCCTAGGAGGTCATGTTTTCACCTCTGTCTATTTGTGTCACCAACCTAACTCAAAAAGTTACAGGAGAATTTTGACCAACGTACTACAAATATAATTAAAAACGATGTATTCAGGCCGAATCTCTCTCTCTCTCTCTCTCTCTCTCTCTCTCTCTCTCTCTCTCTGAATGTCATTTAGCCCGGTATAACTCATGTATGGTGTTTTTTATTATTATTTTACATCAAACCATATCTGAAAGTACTTTTTCTTTAATCGGTGACTTGAACAAGGCTAATGTCGAAATAATCTAATGTAACTATTAACGGAAAGAATATTTTAGTTGCGATACTCCAATAATTTCTACACGATTTGCGGATTCATGATATATATATATATATATATATATATATATATATATATATATATATATATATATATATATATGTGTGTGTGTGTGTGTGTGTATTCAGTATTTGCAGTGGATATTCAAAACGTCATAAGATAAAACAGAATGAAATATGGCAACTCGATTTGTAAAATTTTAATGCTTTCACAAGCAAAAACACCCCTTTGCTGTCAAGAGGGCTCCGCCCATTTCCTAGTAGTAGTAAGAAGAGTAACACCTTGCCTGTTTTGTCACGGGAACACTAGAGACATCTGACGAAAGATTTCCCCAGAGTGTCGGAGTTCTTTTGATTTTAACTGTACATGTATGTATGTATGTATGTATATATATATATATATATATATATATATATATATATATATATATATATATATATATATATATATATATACTGTATAGTCAGTCAATTACTCTTTATCATATATCCAGAAGTATAACACATTCAAGTAGAAGCAACCATTTGTAGAAGCCGGGTAGCTCAAGTTTGGCGGAGGAGTGAGGTTCGTGAGATCTTTTTATTTATTTTTTTTTTTGGTGGGGGGGGGAAGAACAAATTTCTATTCAAGCAATATATTTTAAAAGTAAAAAATCAAGCGAGGTCACTGGGATTTATATACGTGAACAAAATTCCAACACTGTTGAGGAATATAAATCTGAAGTATGCAATGTCCAATTAGGTTAATTTAGTAATCAAATGAAACCTTGCAAACAGTGGATGATGATCCGCTTTGTTATATGAGCTTCGTTGCTGCTAACATCGGATGAAAGAAAAACCAGTTCTTTTTCAAAGTTTGTGGAAAAAAAATGTTTTTAACCGAAACATAACCAAAACAAGGGACTAATTAATGGTGAATGTAAAAGATCTTCCGTATCAAGTTCTAAAGTTATAAAAATCCTTCCATAATCGTTCCTGGAAGACCTTCCAGGAAAACTGGAAACGCTCGGCATCTTGGGAAGCGAGACTATCTATTCCATATGGTTCACCATCCTTTTTTTAAGACTGATTGCGAAGAACCTAATTTCATTGTGAACATTTTATGGAGCATTGACGAACGTTTATTGAGTTAACCAGAGACAGGGGAGAGAATCCATTAATTCTGGAAGGGGAAAAGGATTTATTGGTAAACTGATTAAATTCCACTATTGTGGTGGTCGGCTTTTTGACATGTGGAAAGAATGGTTCCTCAAATTCCAGAACTCAATTCTAGATTTTTACAATCGAGTCTGTCTCCGTATCAATAATGATCGTCATAATAATTTCATGAATAAATGTATTAATTTCTTTAAAACTAAATGTATAAACCTTTTAAAACAACATTTAAAATAATTGAAATGTTAAAATACATTCTACCCATTAGACTAAAGTTTTAGTTTGTTACAAAATTTGTGTGAATAAAAGGTTATGATGAAGCCCATTGTCAGCATGAAATAGTAAAGGAGAGGGGTTGGAGAGCAGACCGGAGATCTGTGGAGACCTGGTATTAGAGAGGGAATCCGTTTCAAACCAGATGCCTTCCCCTATCGGCCCTTTCTCGCTGCATTGAGTATAACAAGGTTTCTAACACCTGTAAAATAATAGTATTTGTGTCACGTTTTATATCTCTCCTTCTGCCATTATGTAAAAATCTTTTTCATTCACGATGTTATCAGCTACTCATAAGCTTTCTTTGAGGCAAGATCGAGTATAATAACAAGGTTTCAAACACCTGTAAAAATAATAGTATTTGTGTCACGTTTTATATCTCTCCTTCTGCCATTATTGAAAAAAAAAAATTCAGTTTGGATGTCAGCAGCTACTTATAAGCTTGCTTGAGGCAAGA
>NC_090740.1:26315014-26317890 GCF_036898095.1 Palaemon carinicauda
TAAGTATACACAATTTCTCTTATTCATATTTCATATGGACGTATAATTTATTCACTCAAAAAAAAAAGAAAAAAAAAGAAAAGGAAAATCGCTGAATAAATATATATTTCCCTAATACCAACGTCTCTTGACCCCCAAAACCTTTCACTAAAAAGTAAAATCAAATCAATCAAAAATAATGAGGAAGAGAAAACATACCACGTCAGACGCCAATCCGAAAATGATCTCATCAGACATACCTGGAAAACGAGAGAAAATTAATTAGGTAAATGGACTGCTTTTTAGCGTGAACGAAAAAGAGAGAGAGAGAGAGAGAGAGAGAGAGAGAGAGAGAGAGAGAGAGAGAGAGAGAGAGAGAGAGAGAGAGAGAGAGAGTTGAAATTTTTATGCAGTGATCTTCAACATTTGGGGAATTTTTCTTTTTCTTTCTTTTCAGAGAGAGAGAGAGAGAGAGAGAGAGAGAGAGAGAGAGAGAGAGAGAGAGAGAGAGAGAGAGAGAATTGAAATTTTTATGCAGTGATCTTCAACATTTGGGGAATTTTTCTTTTTCTTTCTTTTCTGACAGAGAGAGAGAGAGAGAGAGAGAGAGAGAGAGAGAGAGAGAGAGAGAGAGAGAGAGAGAGAGAGAGATAAACTGGCTAGTAATATTGCATAATACAGGCTATTTCTTAAAACTTGAGACGTAAAGTTATATTTTTTTTATTGTACTTAACAAAATGTGGAAAACAATAACTAAATTATGATGTACAATGAAAAAATCTATTATTTTTCATTGGTGAAACTAACCCTAGAAAAAAGATCTTTAATGAGTTATTTAGTTTTTATATGAAGCAAAACACAAGGAAATGGGATGGCTGAATAATCCGCTCAGTTTTTCTTATGAAATAAAAGCTTAAATATTTCATACGCTTCACTCAGCCCTACATGTCATATTCATTTGTTTTTCGGTGGTTTTTCTCTCGATGAATGCACAACAATGCAGTTGACATTCCGGAAAAGTTACCAGGGTTTTGGATGCAAACAAAATTCATTTCAAATAACAAACAAAAATCAAACTGGACATTCAAAAATGCAGTACTGAAATTTTTTTATGCAGTGATCTTCAACATTTTGGGAATTCTTTGAGAGAGAGAGAGAGAGAGAGAGAGAGAGAGAGAGAGAGAGAGAGAGAGAGAGAGAGAGAGAGAGAGAGAGAGAGAGAGAGAGAGAGAGCCTTATGCCCTATTCTATGATTGGGTTCCCCCAGGTCCCTTAGTGTGAGGCACCTCGTATATCCACCAGAGAGTTGCTAATGCATCTTCCAATGTATTTTGTATCTTCCAGTCTTGGAGGGTCTGGGATGCAGAGAGAGAGAGAGAGAGAGAGAGAGAGAGAGAGAGAGAGAGAGAGAGAGAGAGAGAGAGAGAGAGAGAGAGATTAATATGCATTTAAAAAAATAATAAGGAAATCTACTTAAACAGTATTTCCAAATATTAAGAATACTCTTAGGGTAGAAGAGACTCTTTAGGAAAAGGACAAAACCTAATCATACCATTGTTCTCTAGTCTTGGTTAGTGCCATAGCTTCTGTACCATGTACCACTGTCTTGGGGTAGAGTTCTCTCTCTTGAGGTTACACTCGGGCACACTATTCTATCTTATTTCTCTTCTCTGTTTTTTTTTATTTTAAAGTTTATATGTGAAAGATTTATTCTAATGTTGTTACTGTCCTTGAAATATTTCATTTTAATTTCTAATGACTTCTCTTGCAGTTTCCTTATTTCCTTTTCTAACTGGGCTATTTTCCCTGTTGAAGCCCTGGGGCTTATAGCATTCTGCTTTTCCAACTACGGTTGTAGCTTAGTAAGTAGTAAGTAGAAATAATAATAATAATAATAATAATAATAATAATAATAATAATAATAATATAAATAATAATAATAATGATAATAATAATAGTTATTGAATAAAGGATAATAAACCATGGAAAAGTAATTCCTCTGTCCGAAAGCCGATATTCAAAGTAAAAGGTCTTGTCAGTTGGATCTTTCTTGAAACACACCCGCATCTGAAAGCCAATAATAGGCTTTGACTTCCTCTTATGGAAAATACCAATATAGTGTAAGTGCTTCTTCGTATTTATAGACGAAAGCTGTAACCGCATTTTCTTTTATGAGATTTCATTGCCACATGATATTACTATTTAAAGGTTTAAAGGCCACTTATGAATGGTAGAGGCAAAGGACAGTGACACTGCCTTATCGAGCAGGACAATGCCCTAGAGATTGACCATTTATACATATGATCAGGGCCCAAGGCACCTCTATAAATTCAAGCTAGGACCAAGGAGGGCCAGGAAATGGCTGCTGATGACTCAGCAGATAGACCTATAGGCTTCCGCAAACCCCCATCCTTAGCTCACAAGGATGGTGAGGCTGCAACACCCAAAGGAGCTGGAACCCTTGTCTGGTGATCACCAGTCAGGGACGTTACCACATCGGCCACCAAACCCTATTCCTAACAAATAGATTTTGCCATTATCTAACAAAAACTTTTTTGATTAATTCGAATAATTAATGTTTTTTTTTTTTAACTGAAGTCAAGGTGCTGTTTAATTTATTTTTCTTCATTATACCATTAATAATAAAAACCATTAACCTATCATTCCCAATATAACAAATTTATTTTTTTTTTTTTGTAAAATATATTTGGATGGGGCAAATTTTTTCTTTCCATTATTTACAAAATCATTTTCAAGCCAAATTATCAATTCAAAATAATAGGAATGATTTTTTTTTGGTTGAAGTTTATTTTTTCTCTATACCATCAATAATAGAAACCTTGTTCTTGGTGTTGCTGCTGTTTATATATATATATATATATATATATATATATATA
>NC_090740.1:26318390-26333390 GCF_036898095.1 Palaemon carinicauda
GGATAGTGATGGACAGCATTTCAATATATAAAAATGTTCCTGTATCTATATATAAACATTTACTCATCGATTATTGTAACAGCTTTGGATACCTTCTCCATCATAAGGCTAAATACTACACGGTATTCTAGAAGCTTTTTTTCCAGCTGTAACCAGATTGTAGAATGATATTCCTAACTGGGCAGTTGAATCGTTGGAACTGGCGATGTATAAACTTGCAAGGAATGTTTCTGTGTTGAACAAGCTCACACAAGTCACTCTTTATACTTTATAGTTTATATTATATACTGTATGACAATATATTTCAGCGTTGTTATTGATCTTGGAATATTTTATATTACTTATTCATTACTTCTCATGTAGTGTTTTTATTCCTTACTTCCTTTCCTCATTGGGCTATTTTCCCTGTTGAAGTTCTTGTGCTTTTAGCATCCTGCTTTCCGACTAGGGGTGTAGCTTGGCTATCAATAATAATAATAATAATAATAATAATAATAATAAACGGATTTTGAGCGAAGCGAAAAATCTATTTTTGGGTGAGATAGCCATGTCGTCCTGATGGAAGTTCCTATAGGGTAGCTTCCTAGGGTATATTACAACTACGGCGATATTCCCAGAGAATTTACCTTAAGGTACCAGAATTCTAACTCCTGGAGCGAGTATCCCTCGTGAAAGGGATATCGCGACATATCAGAGGACGTATTCTAGACACGTCACATGGCAATCTACGACCTGAACAGAGATTCGTCTCGTAGGAGGGAGATTGACGAGATACGAATTCGGGAAAGAAAAAGGGGAGCCGCTCCCAAGGCTTCCCTATCCCCCGATTCGTATGCGTGCCTGGCGCCAATCCTGGCGCCATCTGTATTCCTTGTAGCGTACACGAGGTGCTACAGATACTGTATGTAGGGAGGGGTCCTACAGCCCTTTCTTAGAAAGGCAAGGGCGGGTCCATCAGGACGACATGGGCTATCTCACCCAAAAATAGATTTTTCGCTTCGCTCAAAATCCGTTTTTTGGGCTCAAGCCATGTCGTCCCTGATGGAAGTGTACCAGAGCATTACTGTATCTGTGGATTCTCAGAACGTGCCGTACTCCCCGGAGATATTTATTCCCGGTCGACTAGACCTAGAGACCTAAGATGTTACCGTTATACATCTTTTCAACTAACTATAAACTATGTTAGAGCTTCCTGCCCCCTACAGGGAAGAGTCCTACTAGACTCTGGAAAGTCTCGAAGAGTACATATATCTATGTATGAATACCAGGCAAGCTAATATAGTGGTCTCGCCCTATATTAAGTAAAGCATAGTTTGTATAGAACCACTGCGTCAATATATTGACCAGTAATCTGCACAATACTTGTATTGGACAAAGGTTTATATCCGCATAGGAAGAAACTAATAAAACCCGCCCTCGTCCCTTTATGGGACGGAGTCCTCCCATTAGGGGACTTACATAAACCAATGCAACATAGCTTGCAAAACAGAACAATTCTATCAGAATTATCCCAGATAAGATACATAGAATTAAAATGCTCAATTATACCAATAAATTGACACAGGTGAAAGAGACGCAAGGTTCTCAAGAACAAGTTTATTGACAGATAATAAACAGACAGGTTAACAACAAATATATATATTTATATAAAAGAGGGTAACCCAAAACTTTAAGCATAAGTATGATAGTAAACAGAACTTGTTTATCTGAAAGAAAAACCATTAAACACCACTTTAATGAGATACCAAGGTATCAAGTCATAAAAAATCTGTATTACAAATCAATCACATTAGCGTTAGAAACGCTTGGCACACATGTCTGAACTTATGCAAGGTTCACCTTTGAAAGAAGGAACAGTCTATATGGGCACTTGGTGCCCTTATTTAGTTTGTAGTACAGTATGTACCTACACACTCACCCTGGACTTAATCGTCCCAATTAAGACCACTGTTCCTCGCAGAGTTAAACAGTAGGGTTAACTACACGACCCACTGCTACCACAGATCTCTTAAGTTCCTCTACTTGCTTCGCATAGTGGCGAAAGAACACCCTGGAAGACTTCCAGCCCGTGTATGAACGGAGATGTTCAAAATCCATACAATTAAAGAAATTTAGGGGATGAGGCAACTTTCCTCGGATCGTGACCTGCGGGGTGTACTGTCAGGATCCGCTCTGCGAATAAAATATGTCATTTTCGCTCTGAGTTGATTCAGAGATAAATTTGAGCCTGATGTTTCTCCCCTGAATAGTTGACTACCCTTGAAGTCTGAAGTTCTACGAAGATAGACCTTTAGGCATTCTACTGGACATAGAGATGCATCTTCTTTCAGAGGGCAGATTCTCCAGGGACCCCACCTGTTGGTGGGTAACTCATTCTTGGCGAGAAACGTAGGATCCGGAAACAGGTTCAGCTCCCCCCCATCCAGGAACTGAACACGACCTGCCTCTCTCGAGAGGGCTACGATCTCACTAACCCTGGCCCCGGACGCGAGTGCAAATAGGAAAATAACTTTTTGCGTTAAATCCTTTAACGCACATTCTTCATTGCTCAACAAGGAGGCGAAATGAAGAACTTTGTCTAAAGACCATGAGATGGGCTTTGGAGGTGCTGAAGGTCTGAGCCTAGCGCAGGCTTTCGGAACTTTATTAAAGATCTCGTTACCTAGGTCGATCTGGAAGGCAAATAAAATGGGTCTCATCAAAGCCGATTTACACACTGAAATCGTGTTAGCTGCCAATCCTTGGCCATGGAGGTGGATGAAGAAAGATAAGCAGAAATCTGTTGAGATCTCCTGCGGATTCTTTGCCTTTACAAAGGCCACCCATTTTCTCCAAGATGACTCATATTGCCTTCTAGTCGATTTGCACTTGTATTCCTCTAGGAAGTCTATGCTGGCTTTCGAAATCCCGAAGCGCTTTCTCACCGCTAGGGCGAGAAAATCATGAGCTGCAGGGTCTGGGTTTTCTGTAATGAAGCGCAGACAGTCGACTTCTGGACTCGCTGGGTCAGAACTGGATGTGGTAGCGGCACGAACTTCATCTGTAGTTCCAACGCCAAGGGGAACCACATACTGTTCGCCCACTTGTGGGCCACTATTGCCGCTACCCCCTTGAAGGATCTCAGTTTGTTGAGGACCCTCAACAGAAGGTTGTGAGGAGGGAACAGATAAATCCTGGACCATCTGTTCCAGTCGAGGGACATTGCGTCCACTGCTTCCGCTAAGGGGTCCTCGTACGGGGGACACGTACAGGGGCAACTTCTTGTTGTCTTTCGTCGCAAAGAGGTCTATTTGCAGTTCTGGGACTTGATTCAGAATGAAGGAAAATGATCCTGCGTCTAAGGACCATTCCGACTCTATCGGTGTGAACCTGGATAGAGCGTCCGCTGTCACATTGCGGACTCCTTGAAGGTGAACTGCCGACAGGTACCACTTCTTCTTTTCCGCCAATCGGAAAATGGCTAACATCACTTGGTTGAGAGGTGGTGACCTCGACCCTTGTCGATTCAAGCATCTCACAACCACCTCGCTGTCTGTCACCAATCTTATGTGGATCGAGTGACGCGGGGAGACTTTCTTTAAGGTAAGGAGCACTGCCATAGCTTCTAGAAAGTTTATATGAAAGGTCCTGAATAGCTTGGACCAAGTCCCCTGGACTTTTTTCCGATGAGAGTGACCTCCCCATCCCTCCTTTGAGGCGTCTGAATGAATCGTCATCGACGGGGGAGGTGGCTGAAGAAGAACCGACTTCTTTAGATGTCTGGCTTGGGACCAAGGTCTGAGAAGAGTACGTAGCCGAGGCGGCACTGGTCTTCTCAGGTCTCTTCGCGCGTTTGATGCATACCTTCTCCAAACTCTGGTTGCATCCTTTAGCTGTGCTCTTAGCACTGGGTCTGTCACTGAAGCAAACTGGAGAGAGCCTAGTACCCTCTCCTGTTCGCGTCTTGATATCCTTTCGGAATCTAGAAGTCTCTTGACAGAGCCCGCTATCTCCTTCCTTTTCTTCATTGGGATGGAGAAACTGTGTGACAAAAGGTCCCAGTGGATTCCCAGCCACTGGAACTTTTGGGATGGAGAAAGTCGAGACTTTTTCTTGTTGATCTTGAAGCCTAGGTACTCTAGGAACTGGATCACCTGACTGGAAGCTTGCAAGCATTCGGTCTCGGATGCTGCCCACACCAGCCAGTCGTCCAGGTAGGCTACTACCTGAATTCCCTTTAGGCGTAATTGTTTGAGAGCTGCGCTCGCAAGCTTCGTGAAAATCCTTGGGGCTATGTTTAGCCCGAATGGCATGGCTCTGAAGGCGTACAGTTTCCGTTGTAGCCTGAACCCTAGGTAGGGGGAGAGTCGACGGCTGATTGGAATGTGCCAATAGGCGTCTGACAAGTCTATAGAGACTGAGTATGCCCTCTTGGGCAGTAAGGTCCTTATGTGTTGCAGTGTTAGCATCTTGAATTTGCAATTCACTATGAACTTGTTGAGTGGTGACAAGTCCAGAATGACTCTGAGCTTTTCCGAGTCTTTCTTGGGAACACAAAACAGCCTCCCTTGGAATTTGATGGACTTCACCTTTCGGATCACATTTTTCTCCAACAGTTCTTGAACGTACTCCTCCAAAATGGGGGTGGAGTGTTGGAAAAACCGAAGGCATGGGGGTGGAGTGCTGTACCAGCTCCAACCCAGTCCATTCTTGAGTAGGCTTTGGGCCCAGGGATCGAAGGTCCAGCGATCCCAAAATTTCATCAGTCTCCCTCCTACCGGTATCATTTCACTTGGACTGCCGTCCTGAGGTCTTGCCTCCCTGACCACGACCACCTCTGAATCCCCTTCCCCTTGAGGGGCGCCTAGACGAGCCTCTGGCTGCTCCTCTAGGTTTTGCACGAAAGGAAGAAGACTGTCCTTCGAACGTTGGGGCGAATGTGGTTGACTGACCTGGCACAGCCTGGGGTACCCACTGAAAGGCAGTCGGGGTTTGTGCCACCATCTGGGGCACTGGAGGCAAAGGCAATTGCAGTTGCTGTTGCTGTCTATAAGGCTTGGCTGGCCGAAATGGTAGCCTAGTCTTCATATTCTTCCTCTTTGGTTGAGGACCCTCATCCGGGGAAGATTTTCTTTTGATAGCCAGGCCCCACTTCTGGAGAAGATTTCTATTCTCCACGGCGGCCTTATCAACAACCTCTTTGACCACATCGGTAGGGAAAAGGTCTTTTCCCCAAATGTTGGAGGAGATTAACTTCCTTGGCTCGTGTCTCACCGAAGCCCCGGTGAACACGAACTCCCTGCAAGCTCTCCTTGCCTTGACGAAGCTATAAAGGTCCTTCGTCACTGTGGCTAAGTGAGACTTAGCCACTACCATGAACATTTCATGGACCTTGGGGTCACTTGCCATCGTCTCGAGAGTAGTCTGATGAGACATTGAGGCAGCCAGTCTTTCTTTTGTCTCGAACTCTCTTCGTAAAAGAGATTCGGACAGCTTGGGGAGGTCCTCGCCGAATTGCCGTCCGGCAATATCAGCCTCCAACTTTCCCACTGAGAATGTCAGATGGACATCCTTCCAGTCTTTGTGGTCCATAGGTAGAGCCAGCGACAAGGGTTTACACTCCTCCAGGGAGGGGCAAGGCTTGCCGGCCTCGACTGCCTTTAGGACAGCCGCAAACCCTTTCTGTAAAAAGGGGAAGGCTCTATCAGGAGAGGACACAAACGAAGGGAGCTTCTTGCTCAATGCAGCTACCTTCGAATTCGAGAAGCCCCTCTCTTTCATCGAAGATGAAAGTAGGGCTTGAGCCTTAGCGTGGTCCATAACAATGACCTCCTTCGGCTCTGTCTCCTCCCTTGAAGCTGGTTCTTTTCTCAGCCGGACATAGCAGTCCGGATATGATGCCTTGCTGGGCCAGAATTCTACCTCCTCTAGGGAAACTGAACCCAGCTTATCCGAGATGACGATCTTTCCAGTCGTCATCGGCATGTGCTCAGCATACCTCCATGGGTTAGCATCTGAGCATATGGGAAGGTCTTTCACATTGAGCCTTTTCCGGGGCCCATGTGATTCTGCCAGGGACTGCATACGCAGTTCCATTGCAGCCGCCTTCTCCTGATTCTCCTTCTGCATTTGTTGGATCATTCCAACAATCGAAGAGAGGGCCTGTCCCAGTTCTACTGGGAGGCCAGCCGATGTTGAGGGGATAGGCTCCGGCATCTGAACCGGAGTAGCCGACACCTCGTCGACCTCATCCTCTACGACATCCGGGGTTTGAACTTGATCCTGACCTTCTGCCAGGAGGTCTTCTTCCAAACGTTCGTCCAGGTCAGACATCCTGTCACACAACTGGATGTCTTGCATCGCATCTGCGACTTCCTCGTCCACCTGGACTTGATCTTGAAGGATCTCCTCTTGAGGCTGGGGAATCACTGCCTCAGCTGATGCCTGGGGAAAAAGATACGCCCTCATCTTCTCACTTGGAAGATAAGGGCCAGAGGTGTTCTTCTTGAAGCCCCTTACCCAAGTACGAAGCTTTTCCCTAGCTATATCCCTTGATTCCGCCGTTCTAGGGGAATCAAAAGCCTCAGTAATCAGGTTAGTGCATACAATACATACCTGAGGGTCCCAATACTGGAGATCATCCTTGGAAACAGCGCATGCTGCGTGTCTCCTACAACACTCATGTCCGCAGAGGTTCTTGCTGCGGACATTGCAGAAAACATTTCCGCACTTCGGAGGGTCCTCCTGTAAAGAGAAGAAATTTCCATGAGTATCAAGTGAACTATGTATCACTGGATATGCATAGTATAGCATAACAATTCATAAATGAAAGACACACACTTGTGTTTCCCTCACAACCCATTGTTGCAGCCTTCCAGATAATAAAATCAAAATGGTTTATCTCTACTAGAGTAACCAATGCAAGGTTTCCAGAGGAAACAGGTGGAGCTCACACCTAGGCAATGATTTTAAAAATCCTGGATAATAGACGGGGAAGAACTCTGCTTCCTGTCTGAGGGCAACAGCAAAGGGCTGTGTAAGAAAACACAATAGTGTTAGAAGATACAGTGCTGTACCTAAACTTTTACTATAGTTTTCTTCTTACTGTATATGCTATACAGAAGAATACTAGTACAGTATAGGAGGATGTGTGCCGGCCTGCCTTTGCCGGCCGGCACACACCACAATTAGCTTTAAAGTATACTACTTAACAGCTATAGGGCGGCAGCCCTCTGGTTCAAATGCCTGTGCCGGCGGCAGCAGCTGCCGGCCAGCAACAGCCAGTGTTGGCCGGCAATGATTGCCGGCCAGTAACTACACAAGGTAGTACCCAGCTGCCGGCCACACTCTTGGTGACCGGCAGACAAGGACTGACATAAGCCGGCCGGCAAAGGTACAAGACCGATGCCAGCCGGCAGCAAAAGAACCAGAAGACTACACCTGCCCGGCTGCCGGCCTCATAGGCCGGCAGCCGGGACAGGTACAGCACTAGAAGAAAATAGAATGGATGCCGGGATAAGAGTGTACACAACCCCCCAAGCCCGGCAACCGAAAGAGTGCATATAAGGAAGGGGAGAAACTTAATTCAGGCTTCCTTGACCAATGCCGTCCGGCTCTGCCGGCAGGCATGGATGAGGGACCAAGAGAGGTCCGGGCAGCACTCGAAAACATAAGACCCTTGCCGTCCAGCATCTCTGCCGGCCGGCAATGGGCTTAGTCAATCCATATCCCAACCTATACTAGGTCCAGAAGTAGAATGACATACGGTACAGTAATACCCCTGCCGGCCAGCTCTGCCGGCCGGCAAGGTACAGTACAGTAATGGCTAGGCCATTACGGAGATAGAGGGGGAAGGGACAAGAGGGTCCTGCCAACCTTGCTTTAGTGACAGATCACCCGCAGCCAAGAACTCTGTCTTAGCCTAAGGGAGATCTAAGGGAAAGGGCCAGCGCAGTAGTATAATACCTGCCAGCTTCCAGAGCACCAAAGCAAGGAAGGCGTTGCTACTCCCAAGGGAAGATATATCCTCCCCGAGAACAGCAACAGGACTTAGTCTGGTCGATCACACAAGAAGGAATCATAACTACAGAAACCTTCGATAGTGACCTAAGGGAGCTCAGCTCCCTTTGTAAGTGTTAGGTCAGCGAGGGAGACTCTGCCCCAAGCCAAACAACACGGACTCAGACTAAAAACTCTGTTGTTCTGTCCCTCTTTGAACCAGACTCTGCTGGAACAGGAAGGTACAGTAACACCCTAGTATAGTTTTATCGAAAATAAATTCGGAAAAAACCACTTAGGGATAAGCCCAAGGCTTAAACAGAGGGAAAGGGATTGCATACAGCAACCGGGGAGTATAATAAAGTATACTAAGGCTCCATAAGCAATTAGCCTAGGCACCAAGAGAATCGATTACCTAATTCACCGAAACTCTCACGTATACAATCTTGGAAATATTCCACACAGTCTAAAATGTATAAAATATAGCCTAAAGCTTCAATAAAATTTTAATTACACTCGGAAAAACCAAAATCATGCATTAAGTACTAGGACCAAACGACTAGGCTACATGGCCTAGCGTAGGCCAGAATGGCGAATACTTCGCCAAATAATACTAAGCACGAAAGGAAATCCTATGTAAAGCTAAATAGCTAAATTTTATTAAGCAAAACAACCAGGAATGTCACTCTGACTAACTAATTTATACCTAGCGAGTGACAGTGTCCAGGACACCTCTGGTAGGCTACGGCTCTTGTATCAAAGATTAATCCTATTAATCACTCAAAATTTTACCAAGAGCCTACATTTATACATAACAGACACTATACTCAACTTATCCGAGGCCAACGAAGACGAAGAAGCCATGAAAAGCTGAATAAATCCAAGATTTGCGAGAAAAACAGGAAAAAACACCGAGTTGTTAAGCTACGCAAAAAGCAATACAGATGGCGCCAGGATTGGCGCCAGGCACGTATACGAATCGGGGGATAGGGAAGCCTTGGGAGCGGCTCCCCTTTTTCTTTCCCGAATTCGTATCTCGTCAATCTCCCTCCTACGAGACGAATCTCTGTTCAGGTCGTAGATTGCCATGTGACGTGTCTAGAATACGTCCTCTGATATGTCGCGATATCCCTTTCACGAGGGATACTCGCTCCAGGAGTTAGAATTCTGGTACCTTAAGGTAAATTCTCTGGGAATATCGCCGTAGTTGTAATATACCCTAGGAAGCTACCCTATAGGAACTTCCATCAGGACGACATGGCTTGAGCCCAAAAATAATAATAATAATAATTAGTAGGAACAGGAAAACATGTCCTCATTGCTGCTACTAAATCTAACGGAAATATAAGTAAGGATATACTGTACATAAACAATGTATTATACATGCAAATATATGTATAAAATTTAGCATTAACAGATTTTGATGATTAATCAATTCAATATAACTAGTAGTAGGTTGGCCAGGGCTCCAGCCACCCGCTGAGATACAACCGCTAGAGTCTAGCCACCCCTGCGTTAGAGGGTCATTGGGTACTTTGACTATCCAGACCGGACTACATTGGATTCTTCTCTCTGGCTACGGGTCATCTCCCTTTGCCTACATATACTCAAGGACCTTGCATATACTCGAATAGTCTGGCATATTCTTTACATATTCTCCTATGTCCTCATACACCTGACAACACTGAGATTACCAAACAATTCTTCGTTCAAGGGGGTTAACTACAGCACTTTAATTGTTCATTGGCTAATTTCCTTTTGGTAAGGGTAGGAGAGAATCTTTAGCTATGGTAAGCAGCTCTTCTACGAAAAGGACACTCCAAAATCAAACCATTGTTCTCTAGTCTTGGCTAGTGCCATAGCCTCTGTACTATGGCCTTTCACTATCACGGGGTAGAGTTCTCTTGCTTGACGGTACACTCGGGCAAGTTGTTCAATCTTATTTCTATTATGATGGCTTTTTTTTTTAAATCTTTATAGTTTTTAATATATATATATATATATATATATATATATATATATATATATATATATATATATGCTACTCAATTACATAGATTTCAAAACTGAATAGTTCCAATTTTATGCATATCCCAGATCAAATATACTTTTCAGTCAAGTTTATTGGCACCATTACTCTCTTTCAAAGATATTATATATTGAGTAAGTTAAATTAATTTGGCATAACATCTGCCCTCAACCTCTTCTCGTTTAACCAGGAAAGTTCCAATACAAGTTTGAATCTTTCTCATGAGCACGAAAGTGCGACCTTCAATAATGTCGGCCAAACATAATCCACAGTGGAATTATTTTTCAAGTTGCCGTAAAGACGTTTGATTGAGACATTCCATTCCGGAAACTCATGTTAAGTATTGCATCTTCTCTATATAATAAAGAACAAGTCTCTCTCTCTCTCTCTCTCTCTCTCTCTCTCTCTCTCTCTCTCTCTCTCTCTCTCTCTCTCTCTCTATATATATATATATATATATATATATATATATATATATATATATATATGCCTTAATTATAACTATAATCGAAAAGTTTAACGTTTCTTCATAAAAGCCCATAAAAGAAACAAAGGAAATATAAATAAATCACTATATTTCGACCAATACACACTGGCCCTCTTCAAGATGTAAAGTTAAAATGAGGAATAGTGGATAGTGACGGGTAGGAGGCGAGTAGTCATACCCTGGGGAGAGTGGGTACCCCGAGAGGTATACTCTGAAACCACACACTCCCACAAATTGCCGAACCAGCTGGTTGCATTTATGAAAGGGGGATGGGGTAAGGATGAATCTGTGTCTGCATATCTATCTAAATATTTAGACGTAATTTTTGACGGGTCATGTACACTAGATTTAATATAAATATTTATTTACCAAAGGTTGGCAATCCAAAATACATTCACCTTTCTGTATTTTACTTGTCTAGTTTTGTGGCCCCCTTTCAGTTTTGTGACGATTTTTAGCTTTTCTCTTTTTTCATCTGAAAGTTTTAAATACTTTATATTCTGAATTTTTAAACATTCCTCGAAACTCTACTCTCCCATTACCTTCCCCTCTTCTAACATGTCTCGAAATCTTTCTAACGGTTCTTTTTCCTTTAACTAGAAAAAGGTTTATTTCCTTTACCTAACTCCTTCTATCCCTTGCTCTCTTTCAAAGAATAAAAATCAAATCAAATATGACTGACGTGGCTTTCTCCCCTTATCTCTTTCCATCTTTTTATTTAACTTTCTACAAAATTATCTTTTTCATATCTTGATTCTCCCCACTTTTCTTCCCTAGTCTCATTTTAAAATGGAACCCAGTTGCTATTAAAAGAGTAAAATAATTAATCCAGACGGAAACATAATTTTTGGATATTGAGATTTCTGTAAACGGAACCGATATTTGTTAAGGATTTCTCTCTCCGTCATCATCATTGTCTAAATATATATATATATATATATATATATATATATATATATATATATATATATATATATATAAATAGATAGATAGATATAGATATTATATATACATACATACATATGTATACACACACATATACATACATATGTATACACACACACACACACATATATATATATATATATATATATATATATATATATATATATATATATATATATATATATATATCAATGGCAGAGACAAATAAAAAGGGCAACCGTAAACTGAAAACATCAGTCAATAAACTTAACATATAGACCTACTTACACTAAACCATGGTTATAGAAGACGCATTCAACTCAGTTAACCTAAATACTCATGGTCACATATCATTACTTCCAAATATAGCAGGAATAAACACGACGTGAAAAAGACTTGACCTAAATTTAAAGTTTAATCCTCATCGGAATGTGGATTTTAAAAATTGAAGATCAAATGACAATAATGAAATTTTCATAAAGTCCAGGTAACAGATCGATAGACAGACACGCTGAGCTAAATGGAAATATGGAAATGGTACTTGTTGCAAATCAAAGGTAATGGAAGGAAAATGGCTGTTAAGATAATTTCATAGATATAAAACAAACTATTATTATGAATATTATTATTATTAATTACAGTGAGGAACATACTCATAAAAGAAGACATTCATTATCCTGCACAGTTTCATCCGAGGTTAAAGGCGATTGTGACAAGGAGATTTGGTAACAAGAAGATCTGCCGACAAAAAGATTGAGCAACTAGAAGATTTGGCAACATGAAGATTTGGCGTCAAGAAGATTTAGCAACAAGAAGATTGGGCGTCTACAAGATTTGACGACGAGATTTTTCTCGCTTTACTAGCATTCATATCTGAACATACTGCAATTGTTTAACCTATGCGATGCAGTCAGAGTAACGAATTAGTGATTTAACTTTTGAATCGACCACGTACCAAGACAATTGAGGACATTTAACATTTGCATAAGGATGCCCCATCCAGCCATTTTCAATTAAAACCTGCTGCCGGAGGGTATTGCAATACGTAATAAACCATCCATCCCACGAATCATGGGTGTAGAATCTCTGTTTCTGTGGCTCGTACTCTCGTGAGTAGCGACAGCAGCGGCAGCCGTACCCAACTGTCCGAATTTTCCAGACCTTCCTAAGAGAGTTGACTTGCAGTAATTTTAGATTTCTGGAAGTGTTGCAAACGTCATAGATGCTGTCTGAACAAATATCCAGCAGTAATTTTAGCCTTCTGGAATCAACGAGTCGAACAGAATGTTTGACGATAGATCCAGCCCGGTGGTATGAGTATTACCAAGACATCTTTACACTTTGAGTATTAAGTCGACTTCTCATTTGGCCAACCTAGGTAAAATAGGCTTCACGTAATATGCCCAGATTTTCTTGGAGAGAGAGAGAGAGAGAGAGAGAGAGAGAGAGAGAGAGAGAGAGAGAGAGAGAGAGAGAGAGCAGCTTCACGTAGAACAAGAATAAAATCACCTTGACCTGCGAAGTGCCCAGGCTTACATTCTCAGAAACAAGGGTGGAAAATATTCATGCTTCCTATTTATAAATACTATTTTTCTGTTTTAACGTAAAAATCATTACTTTAAATAAGAATTCAGTGTGGTCCATTACTTTAAAATTTTTGTAATAGGTCTGAATGACAATAAAAGAAAGTTAAAGGCGGGGAAGAGACGGAGGAACAACAAGAGAGCGATGTCACATCCTTTAAGGTTGACCAGCTAAGAGTTGTCTGATAACCTATCTGGGTCCTATAAACAAAGAATCATAATTATTTACTTCTAATCACCCAAAGCAAGCAGAATGACCTGTGCTGGATTAAAAAATGACAATGCATAGGAATTGAAAACAACTTTGCAAAATTGTAATTATCAATAAATTCAAAGAAATGAATCGAGGACTTCGGAGCTAGGAGGCTTTTAAACCTAAGTCTAACCTAAGCTAATTAAGAACATACCTGGCCGGCGCAGTCGTCATACTAATGCATTGCGAACACTGTGGCTTTCACTCTATTCAGTGGTAAGAGGGTTAGGAATCACTTAAAAGTATTCACTGCCTTCCCCATGAGTTAATTGTCAAGATTGAGCGTACAAGACGGGGATAAGCAGGTTGCTAAGAACAATATACATGTAAACAAACACATTAGAATACGAAGGAAATGCAGCAACCACTTCCATACGAGGAGCAACAAGTTAATATACATAAATCAGCTAGTGTACCCAAGCCGCTTCTACCCTCCCCTCCCCCTTTCCTAATTACAACCAGGTGGTTACGCAATTTGTAGGATACGATGGGTTCCGAATGAGTATATATATATATATATATATATATATATATATATATATATATATATATATATATATATATATATATATATATATATATAGTTAGAATCAAAAGAACGCCGACACTCGGGGGAAATCTTTCGTCAGATGTCTCTAGTGTTCCCATGACAAAAACAGACAAGGTGTTGCTCTTCTTACTACTGCTATGAAATGGGTGGAGCCTTCTCCAACCTTAGCGAACCAAAGACAGTAAAGGGCTGTCTTTGTTAGCAAAAGCATACAAAAGTTACAAATCGAGTTGCCATATTTCAATTTGACGTCTCAACTATCCACTGCAAATACATAACACATCCACACATTACATACATACATACATACATATATATATATATATATATATATATATATATATATATATATATATATATATATATAAAATATATATATATATATATATATATATATATATATATATATACATATACAATTACTATTTTTTCGTAGGAAGGGCCAAGTGGACACTGCAGGGAAGGGTCGGGGTGGGGGGGGGGGGTTGTCTCCTCTCCACAACCCGTTGCTCCAGCCAGTCACTGAGGAAATGAGGAAGTCAATTCTGATTTAGGGGGTGTGGAGAGATGCTGAATGAGTATTCTTTATACAGCCTGTAAGATAGAGTATATTATTGACTAGATATTATTTGATAACTGTTAGTGTTCTAGCAAATATTTTTAACCGTATTCATTATTAGTTGATTTGTAAAAGATAGCAGCAGTAGAATAAAGTAGTTGTTGTTGGAAGTTTGATAAGTAACGGAATTTAAGTATTACTATTGCATAATAGATAATCAGTGATGGATGCGATATATACTGATGACTTCATAACACCTTGAATACAATAAGAATTTATCACTTCGTATCGAAAATAAGTGGAGGTAAATGAGGGCGCTATTATATTCTGGCAAAGGCTACCAGAAATTTGTTTTATTGACAAATCATATAAAAAATACAAGCTTTTTAGTCTCAGAACGACGTAATTTTCCGAAATTTTTTTCATGAAACTATGTTATACCTATTTTCCCAAAATGTATTCTCCTATAAATTATCAGAAAAATACATTTGCAGGTGGCATAAACGCAAAATTATTCCCCACGCTAATGCCGTGACTGCGAGTTATCAATGATTATATAATTGCTAGTGGCTTCATCTTGAGAAATTACATTGCCTGGAGATCAAACTGACATCTTATTAATTTCATGCACAACGTTC
>NC_090740.1:26338390-26369018 GCF_036898095.1 Palaemon carinicauda
CCTCCCTTCCTGCTGGCAGGACGAGGCTCCCCCGTTCCTGCTGGCAGGGGGGCTCCCCCTTCCCGCTGGCAGGGCTGGGTTCCCCCTTCCCGCTGGAAGGGCGCGGTTCCCCCCTTCCCGCTGGCAGGGCGCGGTTCCCCCCTTCCCGCTGGCATGGCAGGGCTCCCCCCTTCCCGCTGGCAGGGCGGGGGCTGCCCCTTCCAGCTGGCAGGGGGGCTCCCCCTTTCCTTCTGGCAGGGGGGGCTCCCCCTTTCCTTCTGGCAGGGGGGGCTCCCCCTTTCGTGCTGGCATGGGGGCTCCCCCTTTCGTGCTGGCAGGGGGGCTCCCCTCCTTCACGCTGGCAGGGAGTGGATCCCCCTTCCCGCTGGCAGGGCGGGGCTCCCCCCCTTCCCGCTGGCAGGGTGGGGCTACCCCTTCCCGTTGGAGGGACAGGGCTCCCCGTTCAAAAATCTAAAAAATACTGTATATATATATATATATATATGTATATATATATATATATATATATATATATATATATATATATATATATATATATATGTTTAAATATATACACACAGATATCTATGCATATACATATATCTACATACATAGTTGTCGTAAGTTTGGAGTATTGGCAGTAGCCTACTAGACACAGATCCTGACATAGCAGGGATAAATTGACCCTCAAAGGGCATATGACAAGCAATAATCTAGAAAAAAAAATTAGAATCTTGATGCTGGTATTTTCAGCACAGTTTGAGAGCTCTATGAGGGTTGGTTCTTCATGTCGTTTTCTCCGGTTGTATAGTGGAAACTCCTAAACTGGACTTTTGAATCTTCTCAGGAATGGGTTCAGTCATACGATAGACTAATTTCAGGCCATCATCTACAGAATCCAAATTCTTCCATGTAGATTCCAACTGTGCTTTGAACTGATCCAATTCCATAAACATCGACAACAGCTGATCAAAGTTGTCTCGGTCGCCAAGAAACACTGTTCCTTCAGGTTGATCCTTAACCACATCAATATTACTGATTACTGGAACACTTTCAACTATGTATATGCCAGGACTGTTTCCAATTCAAAAGAAAAAAGCATAGAACTCGTAATTACCTAGTTTGTTTATGAAAGTAGTTGATTTAGATTAGAAGAGATGGCGGAGTGTCATACATAGTAGGATATGCGTTTTCATCTTCCACTGTCCACCTGTTGCTGCTTTACACATATCTTGACTAACTGTTAGTACTAATGTTCATTCTCGATTTGATGGGTCCCTCTTACGACACATTATTATTATTATTATTATTATTATTACTATCCAAGCTACAACCCTAGTTGGAAAAGCAAGATGCTATAAGCCCAGGGGCTCCAACAGGGAAAAATAGCCCAGTGAGGAAAGGAAATAAGGAAATAAATAAATGAAGAGAACAAATTAACAATAAATCATTCTAAAATAAGAAACAACGTCAAAACAGACATGTCATATAATAAACTATCAACAACATCAAAAACAAATATGTCATAAATAAACTATAAAAAGACTATGTCCGCCTGGTCAACAAAAAAGCATTTGCTCCAACTTTGAACTTTTGAAGTTCTACTGATTCAACCACCCGATTAGGAAGATCATTCCACAACTTGGTCACAGCTGGAATAAAACTTCTAGAGTACTGCGTAGTATTGAGCCTCGTGATGGAGAAGGCCTGGCTATTAGAATTAACTGCCTGCCTAGTATTACGAACCGGATAGAATTGTCCAGGGAGATCTGAATGTAAAGGATGGTCAGAGTTGTGAAAAATCTTATGCAACATGCATAATGAACTAATTGAACGACGGTGCCAGAGATTAATATCTAGATCAGTAATAAGAAATTTAATAGACCGTAAGTTTCTGTCCAACAAATTAAGATGAGAATCAGCAGCTGAAGACCAGACAGGAGAAAAATACTCAATACAAGGTAGAATGAAAGAATTAAAACACTTCTTCAGAATAGATTGATCACCGAAAATCTTGAAAGACTTTCTCAATAAGCCTATTTTTTGTGAAATTGAAGAAGACACAGACCTTATATGTTTCTCAAAAGTAAATTTACTGTCGAGAATCACACCTAAAATTTTGAAAGAGTCAAACATATTTAAAGAAACATTATCAATACTGAGATCCGGATGTTGAGGAACCACCGTCCTTGACCTACTTACAATCATACTTTGAGTTTTGTTAGGATTCAACTTCATACCCCATAATTTGCACCATGCACTAATTCTAGCTAAATCTCTATTAAGGGATTCACCAACCCTAGATCTACATTCAGGGGATGGAATTGATGCAAAGAGAGTAGCATCATCTGCATATGCAACAAGCTTGTTTTCTAGGCCAAACCACATGTCATGTGTATATAGTATAAAAAGTAATGGGCCAAGAACACTACCCTGTGGAACACCGGATATCACATTCCTATAATCACTATGGTGCCCATCAACAACAACTCTTTGAGATCTATTACTTAAAAAATCAATAATAATGCTAAGAAACGACCCACCCACTCCCAACTGTTTCAGTTTGAAAACAAGGGCCTCATGATTAACACGGTCAAAGGCAGCACTAAAATCAAGGCCAATCATACGAACTTCCCGACCACAATCAAGGGATTTCTGTACAGCATTGGAGATTGTAAGAAGGGCATCACATGCTCCAAGGCCTTTACGAAAACCAAATTGCAAACTAGGGAGTAGATGATTACCTTCAGCAAACCTATTAAGACGTTTTGCCAGAAGACGTTCAAAAACTTTAGATAATATGGGAGTTATGGAAATTGGGCGGTAATCAGTGGGACTTGAGCTACCACAAACACATTTACATAGAGGAGTAACATTACCAATTCTCCAACTAGTGCTAAAAGCTCCTCTTCTTGCTAACTTGCGCAAAATAACACATAACTTTGGAGCTAAGAAATCTGCTGTCTTTATGAAAAACAATGGAAAAATACCATTTGGGTCTACACCTCCATAAGCATCAAGGTCCATCAACGGAGCTTTAATCTCACGAGATCGAAAAGCTAAACTAGTTAGTTTAGCCTCAGGAAAACAGGAATGAGGAAGTTCAAGTTTTTCATTACTCTGTTTACTGTCAAAAACATCAGCCAAAAGGGTTGCCTTTTCCTTTGGACAGTGAGTGACGGAGCCATCTGGTTTAAGTAAAGGAGGAACTGTTGCATCTACACCAAAGAGTGCAGATTTAAGGGTAGACCACCATTTATGTTCCTGAGTTGTACCAGAAAGTGTTTCTTTTATGGTTAAATTGTACTCCTTTTCAGTTGAGGCATAAACTCTCTGAGCAAAAGCTCGAAGCTGAGTATAGTTGTTCCAGGTCAAATCTGATCTGTTACCCTTCCAAAGTTGATAGGCCTCCTGCTTCTCCAAAAAAGCACGTCTACAATCATCATTGAACCACGGTTTGTCCTTCACTCGGTACCTTAGCACACGAGAAGGGATACGCCTATCAATTATGTTGACTAGATTCTCATTCAAAGGGACAACAGGATCTACACTATTATATAATTGTGACCAATTCAAGCACAAAAGATCATGTAAAATCCCATTCCAGTCTGCTTGGGATTTCATATAAATTTTACAAGAATATGATATATCAGGGATAGGCTGCTCAGTCTTCACTAATAATGAAATCAAGGCATGATCAGATGTCCCGACTGGAGAACCAACCTTACCAGTTATAACGCCAGGGGAGTCAGTGTATACGAGGTCCAAGCAATTACCAGACCTGTGAGTAGCTTCATTTATGATTTGCTCACAGCCTGATTCAGAGGCAAAGTCTAAAGCTCTTAAGCCATGGCGATCGGTAGGAGAGATAGAACTTAACCACTCCCGATGGTGAGCATTAAAATACCAACAAAGACAAAAGAAGCCTTTCTATCATCTTCTTGTTTCGTAGCCATAATGGTAAGAAGACAATCGAAGATAGAATCATCCATGTCTGGATTCCGGTAGATCGAACATAAATAAAAGTTGTTATGCCTGCCACAAACTTTTATTACCTGAATCTCATGACATCCACATTGATAGCAGGACTTATGAGAAGCTGGGTACTCGGTCCTAATATACACCGACATTCCCCTGGCCCTAGGGATGGCATCACGTTTCAACATTATTGGCTTCTTAAAACCAGTTATAAGGAGCTCAGATGAGTGCCTCATATTAGAAACCAAAGTTTCTGAGCACAAAAGAATATCATACTGTCTGGACGCAACTGTAAGGTCTTGGATATTTGCATGAAGACCACGAATATTGCAATACAGAAGACGACATTGACGAAATCTAGGACGTACTGGTCCCGGATTTCGCTCAATGTCTCCAGACAGCATAAGAATTAATAGAAATGAAAAAGAGATATCATACTTAAAAACTAGATTAACAAGAATTATAACAAAAACAATACGTACAGAATTATAAACAATGTGATTGATGAGACCCATAGACTATAGTAAAAAGTCGGAAAAACTGGTCAACATGGAGGAGCCGATACACCATGCAAGGCTAAATACCCTCCAGGATAGCCACTTCAACTGAAGGGAGGACAGTAAGGATGGTTTTCAGAAGAAAAAGAATCAGAAAAAGGAAAAGACAACCTCTTGATAAACCACCAGGCATCCATGGCCCTTCTATTAAGCCTGCCCAACACACCATTTCAAAAAAACAAGAGGAAGAAAAAAAAATAAGATAGAATAGTGTGCCTGAGTGTACCCTCAAGCAAGAGAACTCCAACCCAAGACAGTGGAAGACCATGGTACAGAGGCTATGGCACTACCCAAGACTAGAGAACAGTGGTTTAATATTGGAGTGTCCTTCTCCTAGAAGAGCTGCTTACCACAGCTAAAGAGTCTCTTCTACATTAGTGTAAATACAGATTGCAAAACTTAAGCAGGAATTTCTTGGGTGAGGGTACACTCGAGAACACTATTGTATCTTATTTCTCTTCCTCTTATTTTGTTAAAGTTTTTATATTTTATATAGGAGATATTTATTTCAATGTTATTACTCTTCTTAAAATATTCTATTTTTCTTTTTTCCTTTCCTCATTGGGCTATTTTCCCTGTTGGAGCCTCTGGGATTATAACATCCTACTTTTCCAAGTAGGGTTGCAGCTTACCTAGTAATAATAATAATAATAATAATAATAATAATAATAATAATAATAATAATAATAATAATAATAATAATAATAATAATAATAATAAGGAACGTCACTAGATTTGGTGGGCCATAGAAGCGTCTTAGTTTCTTTGAAGGCATTGAGTTATCTAGTGTAAAGCTCAAGACTAACTTCTTTGATCCAGTCATCATCTCACAAATTACAAGCAGAAAGAAAAATTGTTTTCAGTGATTCCAAAGATTTACAAAATATCAGTGTGTCATTATATAGGGGTGATCAGAATTCGATCCTGTCTTTCATATCAGAACAGTGTTCAATCTTCAACCTGAGATTGACTAGTTCTTTCACCAGATTGTTCATTATTGTTATTATTGCATAGATTCTCATTATTCACATTTCTAAATGACAAAGTTTTAGAACCCGAACTTAGTGAATATTTTTTTTTTTTTTTTTTTTTTTTTTATAAAATCGTAGATGCGAAAATGCTTTCTCTATACAGCTTTTCTTGCCTGATGTTTCCTCAGTTTCTGTGATGGTGTAACACTGCTGAGGTATTCGTCTCACTAAAAACTACTTGGGTCGGCACTCATGGAATTAGGTCTCCCTTGCGAAAAGATCTAGTCCTCTTATTTCAAAGAGAAAATCTTCATAATTTAGTTAAATTTTCTTTTCATCAATGTTTTTATACGCATCTGAGAGGAACTTCTGCAAGCTATGTATATTACCAAAGTCCTTCACCTTGTCACCTTTACAAAATATACAGTATTTACTAAATATCACAATTTAACATAATTTTTGGGCGACTTATTCACTTACATTCAAGCATTTGTTTTTATGCTTAACAATGTGCGGCGACCAATTCAAAAACAATCTCGTAGGCAACTTTATAAACTAGTAAATAAACAAATGAACAAATAGGTAAGAAAAATAATTAATCTTAACTTCGAACTACATTTGAATAAATACATTCAAATTTTCTATAAAAAATTAAAGGCACTTAATCTTTGAAAATGAGTTTGGAATTTGGCAGGAGAAAAAAAATCATCACTTGCTTATTTGGATTTATCAGTTTGAAACGGATAGAAAATTTTGGTATCTTTTTGGATATAACGTAAACTTTGGCTAAAAAAAGCGTATGTAACAAGGACGTATTTATAATGTAATGTGTAATTACAGATTAGTTATTTTTTCCAGAGAGGACCTCGTTCGAAAAGAGAAATACTAGTATGTTAAAATCAAGATTTTTTTTTGGTTTTGTCTGTGTACATTTTGTATTCCTTTAGTAATACATATTATACTACTGAAATGTTTGCTCTTTTACATATGTTTCTTGATATATTGCAATAGTCCCAGCAAAATTTTTTGAAAGTCTGAATATGATTGATCTCCCATATAAAGGGTTATGTAGATTTATGTGAGGTAGAGTTGAGCGTAGCGTGAAACAGGGTGTTTTGGTCCCCTGTGTGAGAACGGCCCCGAGTTGATAATGGAAGTAATAATGTGGTTTTGGAAGGGTTACAAGATTTCGGCATGTTTGGATAAAAGGATAAATTCCAGGAATTCAGAAGGTAAGAAGAACTAATTACGTTTAATAAATCTAAAGAAATATCTTGCAATTCCAAATTATCAAAGGGCTCAGTGCGCGGGCCAATACTCATCTCTACAGAACTCTCAAAATTTACGTTTTGGTCCGATTATTATTATTATTATTATTATTATTATTATTATTATTATTATTATTATTATTATTATTATTATCATTATTATTATTTTTATTATTATTACCTCCGCCAAAGAGGTCATGTTTTCACCTCTGTCTATTTGTGTCACCAACCTAACTCAAAAAGTTACGGGAGAATTTTGACCAACTTACTACAAATATAATTAAAAACGATGTATTCAGGCCGAATCTCTCTCTCTCTCTCTCTCTCTCTCTCTCTCTCTCTCTCTCTCTCTCTCTCTCTCTAAATGTCATTTAGCCCGGTATAACTCATGTATGGTGTTTTTTATTATTATTTTACATCGAACCATATCTGAAAGTACTTTTTCTTTAATCGGTGACTTGAACAAGGCTAATGTCGAAATAATCTAATGTAGCTGTTAACGGAAAGAATATTTTAGTTGCAATACTCCAATAATTTCTACACGATTTGCGGATTCATGATATATATATATATATATATATATATATATATATATATATATATATATATATATATATATATGTGTGTGTGTGTGTGTGTGTGTGTGTGTGTGTGTATTCAGTATTTGCAGTGGATATTCGAAACGTCATAAGATAAAACAGAATGAAATATGGCAACTCGATTTGTAAAATTTTAATGCTCTCTCTAGCAAAAACACCCCGTTGCTGTCAAGAGGCTCCGCCCATTTCCTAATAGTAGTAAGAAGAGCAACACCTTGTCTGTTTTGTCACGGGAACACTAGAGACATCTGACGAAAGATTTCCCCAGAGTGTCGGAGTTCTTTTGATTTTAACTGTACATGTATAATATATATATATATATATATATATATATATATATATATATATATATATATATATATATATATATATAGTCAGTCAATTACTCTTTATTATATCCAGAAGTATAACACATTCAAGTAGAAGCAACCATTTGTAGAAGCCGGGTAGCTCAAGTTTGGCGGAGGAGTGAGGTTCCTGAGCTCTTTTTATTTTTTTATTTTTTTTTGGTGGGGGGGGGGCAGAAAAAATTTCTATTCAAGCAATATATTTTAAAAGTTAAAAATCAAGCGAGGTCACTGGGATTTATATACGTGAACAAAATTCCAACACTGTTGAGGAATAAATCTGAAGTATGCAATGTCCAATTAGGTTAATTTAGTAATCAAATGAAACCTTGTAAAGAGTGGATGATGATCCGCTTTGTTATATGAGCTTCGTTGCTGCTAACATCGGATGAAAGAAAAAACAGTTCTTTTTCAAAGTTTGTGAAAAAGAAAATGTTTTAAACTGAAACATAACCGAAACAAGGGACTAATTAATGGTGAATGTAAAAGATCTTCCGTATCAAGTTCTAAAGTTATAAAAATCCTTCCATAATCGTTCCTGGAAGACCTTCCAGGAAAACTGGAAACGCTCGGCATCTTGGGATGCGAGACTATTTATTCCATATGGTTCACCATCCTTTTTTTAAGACTGATTGCGAAGAACCTAATTTCATTGTGAACATTTTACGGAGCATTGACGAACGTTTATTGAGTTAACCAGAGACAGGGGAGAGAATCCATTAATTCTGGAAGGGGAAAAGGATTTATTGGTAAACTGATTAAATTCCACTATTGTGGTGGTCGGGTTTTTGACATGTGGAAAGAATGGTTCCTCAAATTCCAGAATTTGATTCTAAATTTTTACAATCGAGTCTGTCTCCGTATCAATATTATATTCTTGTTATAACAAGAATGTAATATTGATACGGAGACAGACTCGATTGTAACTAGCTCGTATTTTAAGAAAAATTCTGTACTTTCTTTACATGCATTATATTTACAATTTTGTATATACCCTGTAATGATCGTAATAATAATTTCATGAATAAATGTATTAATTTCTTTAAAACTAAATGTATAAACCTTTTAAAACAACATTTAAAATAATTGAAATGTTAAAATACATTCTACCCATTAGACTAAGTTTTAGTTTGTTACAAAATTTCTGTGTGAATAAAAGGTTATGATGAAGCCCATTGTCAGCGTGAAATAGTAAAGGAGAGGGGTTGGAGAGCAGACCGGTAGTCTGTGGAGACCTGGTATTAGAGAGGGAATCCGTTTCAAACCAGATGCCTTCCCCAATCAGCCCTTTCTCGCTGCATTGAGTATAACAAGGTTTCTAACACCTGTAAAAACAATTGTATTTGTGTCACGTTTTATATCTCTCCTTCTGCCATTATGTGAAAATCTTTTTCATTCACGATGTTATCAGCCACTCATAAGCTTTCTTTGAGGCAAGATTGAGTATAATAACAAAGTTTCAAACACCTGTAAAAATAATAGTATTTGTGTCACGTTTTACATCTCTCCTTCTGCCATTATTGGAAAAAAAATTCAGTTTGGATGTCAGCAGCTACTTATAAGCTTGCTTGAGGCAAGATTTATCAATAATAAATAAATAAATATATATATATATATATATATATATATATATATATATATATATATATACATATATATATATATATATATATATACATAATATATATATATATATATATATATATATATGTATATATATACATATATATATATATATACATACATATATATATATATATATATATATATATATATATATATATATATATATATATAAACTTAAAAAAAATCATATTTTGATTAACACCAGCGCTTGATGGTCTCTTGCTCGCTCATCATGAATAAGCGCTTTTCCAAAGATGAGATTCCGCAAATACTCTGAATCCCGATAACTAGTGCATGAAACTCGATTTTGAGAGGACTGGCACTTATATCCAATTAAAGAGTTGCGCTGACTTAACTTATAAAACCGCATACCATTTTCTTTCATCTGTTCAACAGAACAGTCTTACTGGTAGTTTAAAATCAGCTATAATACTAATTCAAAGCAATATTCATCTTTGTCACTGCTAGCTTTTTCTCACTATTTATCTTCTTTCAAACATAAACCTGTTTCCAATAATAATAGTATTATTATTATTATTATTATTATTATTATTATTATTATTATTATTATTATTATTATTATTATTTGGTAAGCTACAACCCTAGTTGGAAAAGCAGGATGCTATAAGCCCAGGGGCTCCAACAGGGAAAATAGCTCAGTGAGGAAAGGAAACAAGAAAAAATAAAATGTTTTAAGAAGAATAACAACATTAAACTAAATATCTCCTATATAGACTATATAAACTTTAACAAAACAAGAGGAAGAGAAATAAGATAGACTAGTGTGGCCGGTGTACCCTCAAGCAAGATGATAATTTCAGGCGCTACAGCCAAGTGAGTACGAAAATAACACAATTGTTTCTTAATGTACAAAACTGCTAAAACTTCTACTCTTACATAAAAGAAAATAACTGGGTGAAATAAAGTACACAAGTCTTCTTGTGTTTTAATGCGGATTTTCCACACATTTGTAAGAATTCCCAAAGGTGCAAAAAAGGTTCTCCAGCAATTCCCTTTTCTTGAAAAACTTCTCTCCATTAAGTTGCCAGTGAACAGTTTTTTCCCCTTTAAGAGCGGATCCATTAGTAAAAATGCGATTGTCTTTACAAACAAGGAACTTTAACAAGTAGTCGTCCTGGGGGGAATGCTCCAAGTCTCTCTTTTCATTTTCTCAAAAGATATCCGTGAACTTTGAATTTTATAACATTAAAGTAAACGATAAACATTTTTTTTTCTATGACGAGTGTTGTAAAACATGCTTGTGCGATTATTTGTGTAAAATATATATATATATATATATATATATATATATATATATATATATATATACATATATACATATATATATATATATATATATATATATATATATATATATATATATTCACGAGAGCAAACTAAAATAGAGGGTACTCTAACAACATGTGGGAAAAATAATGGCCATGGGCAAGACAATGAGAATGACAGATAATAAGTGGACATTAAGAATAATGGAATGGGCTATTTATAACAAAACACACACACACACCTATATATATATATATATATATATATATATATATATATATATATATATATATATATATATATATATATATATATATATATATATATATACACACCTTTCAAAACGGATCATTGAAATTTACGTTAGAAATTTAAATTCTTTAGTTATTAGTGAATATCCATTAAACAAGATTACTTTCACTCGGTTATATCAGAAACTATAGACATACATATGAGTAAACTAATTCAGTGTATGATCCATTGCTGACTGGAAAAGTAATTCAGTGAATTATAGGAGTTTCGAGTTTCAATGGAGAAAGATTGACTGATAAGACTTTGAATTTTCTGGCATCGAGACATCGAAGGTCATTGATGCCGATATAGTTTGTTATAAATAAAGGATAAAAGGAAATTGAATTTAAAACCATAAAAGCGATGTCCTTATAAAGGTTGAATAGCTTTCAGAAGACTTGATACTGAAATAAATCTAAAAATATCGCTAGCATAGTTCAACACATACTACCCAAGAGTCACAGCTAATAATAGTGTAATATGATCTAAACTTAAAATACACTTTAAAAAAAAGCGTCAAAATTTTGCACCAAAATTTTGATATCAAAATTTTGATGCAAAATTTGAGTGTGTGTAGGACGTGTTGATGTCAAAACGTCCTACACACACTTAAATTATGCATCAAAATTTTGATATCAAAATTTTGATGCAAAATTTTGACGCTTTTTTTGAACGTGTATCGGACCCTTTTAAGGGCTAGGAGAGTAGGGAAAAAATTGGTTGGCACCATTCCATTACTTCCAGGCTATTTGAAAAACTATCGTCATGGTTTGCTAGTTAAAGCAGACAATGAAACACAATCAGTGCTAATTAATTTTGCATCTTCCCGATCCGATGTTATTGAAAAGGTATCTCCACGTAGGACTTTTAATCACGCTAAAGGGATGTTTTATATTAGAGATTTGCATGAGTTCTCAGAAGAGAAAATAATTAAGAAACATACACACATACACAATCACACCCAGATTGTCCGGCTCTTTCAAGCCGCGTCTTTCCAATATTTTTAATGTTAAATAGCCGAGAAAAATCAATAATATAATCTTGATAGTATTTACCTCACCTTATCTGCTCGACTATATAAAGATTCGACATATAAATATTTTTTAAAAAATTACATAATCAGAATGTAATGCTATAAATGCTATAATTTTAGGCACATTAATAGCAAATGGCCAAAGATGTTTAAAGTGCTCTAAGTTCCATGACTTCTCTGCCGATTGTTGAAAGATAAAATTTTGTTATCATTGCGAAGCAACCCACGTGCCAAATTCACGTCAATGTCCTAAATATAAACTTGAACAAGCAATCATTGAAACAGCAAATAATGAACATATAACCTTTTGTACAACCAGAAAAAAATTACGGATTATTGAATAACATACCTCCGGTGCATCAAGTCACTTTAATTGGACACGAAATCAAATTCAGAGTTTGTAATATTTTGGCTGTAATACAATATTATATGGCTAGACAGGCAAGGGACTTTGTTTTGTTATCCTTTATAAAGGCAAATTTAACCATGGAAATGTAACAGTTTTGAAACTTTAAAATTTTGAGTTTTAAATTCACGCTTTTAATTTTCTCTAAGGGTTTAAATGTTTATATATTTTATCAAAATTCATATTGCTGGATATACTTATACAATATAGAACCTTCATGTTTTAATTTTTACTCCCCAAATCATTAACTCCTTGTGGTCCTGGGGAGGAAGGAACTAAAGCTTCCGGTGTGATAACACTGAACACACAAATATTTGCAGTGATACTTTTTATTACAGAGGTCGTCACCAGAATTGTTCTTATTAGAATTATCAAAGGTCTTCAATAGTGTCTGGGGATCGCCACTCGATCCAGGAATACGGGACATATAAATTTTATTCATTATTTTGGTATGGGGGAATCATAATAAAAATGAAAAAAAAAATATTAGGAAAAAATAAGTTGAAGGGAAATAAGATTTTAGACTGTTTGGCATTCTAAAAGGGACCTCACTAGCCTCTCATGGCACTAATTCCTAACCAATGACAGCTGTGAGACCACCCAAAACGTCCACTCCCTACCCTAAAGCGATGGGATGGTACCAATATCATTAGAGTAGCTCATGTTTGGATTGATGGGACTGACAACCATCCCCACTTTAGTACTTCAAAAGTTCAAAGTTGGAGCAAATTCTCTTTTGTTGACCAGGCGGACATGAGTCTTTTTATAGTTTATTTATGAAATACTTGTTTTTGTTGTTGTTAATAGTTTATATATGACATATCTGTTTTGATGTTGTTACTTTTTTTAGAATGATTTATTGTTAATTTGTTCTCTTCATTTATTTATTTCCATATTTCCTTTCCTCACTGGGCCATTTTTCCCTGTTGGAGCCCCTGGGCTTATAGCATCTTGCTTTTCCAACTAGGGTTGTAGCTTGGATAGTAATAATAATAATAATAATAATTAATAATAATAATAATAATAATAATAATAATCATCATCATCATGGCAGGCAAACCGGACAGAATACCGAGTCCCATCTCTATGACACCAACCCACCCCTGGAATCCAAGGACCAAACTTGCACGAGACAGTTCCGTGTGCCAATATGGGAATATTGATACTCCTTTGGTCCAAACCTTATTAGGTAGTTGGCAAGACAACCGGAGTTCCCACAATTGGTTTAAAAAAACAAAAAAAAAAAAAAAAAACTAATCCCAGCAATGGCATTCATTTTAAAAAACTAGACAGTGAAAAGGGGAAGAGAGGTTGGACAGCAAGGGCGGGTGGGGGGAGGACAAAGTTGTTAAAATATGGAGGATGAAATATGAAAAGTATGAGAGGAAGCTCGGGTCAAATTGAGAAAAAATGATTCCTTAGTTCGAGAGGCCTCTTGCCCGTCACAAGGCTTCAACACGAGAATGATTATTCGTGTTGGAGACAAATGCCTTCGTCAAGGCCTTCTCTCGTTAGAAGAGTAGACAAACACACACACGATATATATATATATATATATATATATATGTATGTATATATGTATATATATGTGTTTGTATGCGTGTGTATGTTTGCATTGAAAATATATTTAAAGATTCAAGTGCACAATTGAAATCCCTGACAGAGAATTGGGGCAAATATATCAAATCCAAATAAAGGTGGATCATCATGTGTGTGTGTATATATAAATATATATATATATATATATATATATATATATATATATATATGTGTGTGTGTGTGTGTGTGTATATATATAATTTATATATATATATATATATATAATTTATATATATATATATATATATATATATATATATATATATATATATATAAATTATACATATATACACATACATATATATATATATATATATATATATATATATATATATATATATATATATATATATATATATATATATATATGTATATATGAAAACCTTTCGTAAAAACATTATATCTGAATCAAGAAAAGGAAAATATCAACAGATAACGGATGTAAACTTTTCTTTTTGTACTATACAAAATTTCCAAGAAATTTTAGGTCATTAGCCTCCTCAAAATTATACTTGTATCAAAGAAGTGAAATACAACGACAAGAGGTAAGAAAATCAAGAAAAAACGTGTTTACACGTTGGTTATAACATGTTACGATTCTGCTTGACTATTCACAAAGACTTCAAAGAACATAAAAATCATGATTCACATACAGACACACATTTATATATATATATATATATATATATATATATATATATATATATATATATATATATATATATATATATATATATACTGTATATATATACACACACATATATAGATATACATATATATGTATATATACACATATATAATGTATGCATACACACACACACACACATATATATATATATATATATATATATATATATATATATATATATATACACGCACACGCAAGAATTAGGAGTCAATGAACCATTAATACCCTATGGTAGTGAAAGGGATTCAACCTTATCAAACAGAATTTAACCAAGTGCTCTACCTGGCTAGCATCCATCTCCAAAATGGAATAATAATGTTGAAAGGTGTCTGGTTTCGGTTCCAGTTTCATCAGGAGAGATACTCACCAGAACGGCAGTTGGGCAAGACCAACCTCCAGCTTTGGTGCCCAACCACAGCAGTTGCCTCCCCAGTAAACAGCTTAAAATCACGGTCCCAGGCAGGGATAGAACTGCTGCCATGCGAATGCTAGGCAAACACGCTACCACTGTACTAGCCTTGAGGCTATAAGTATCTTGAGTACCATGGCTAAGAAAAATTATTTATGCAAAAAAAAAGTACATGGATATGAAAAATTATTTATGCAAAAAAAAAGTACATGGATATGAAAAATTATTTATGCAAAAAAAAAGTACATGGATATGAAAAATTATTTATGCAAAAAAAAGTACATGGATATGAAAAATTATTTATGCAAAAAAAAAGGACATGGAAATGAAAAATTATTTATGCAAAAAAAAGTACATGGATATGAAAAATTATTTATGCAAAAAAAAGTACATGGATATGAAAAATTATTTATGCAAAAAAAAAAAGGACATGGAAATGAAAAATTATTTATGCAAAAAAAAGTACATGGATATGAAAAATTATTTATGCAAAAAAAAGTACATGGATATGAAAAATTATTTATGCAAAAAAAAAAAAAAATACATGGATATGAAAAATTATTTATGCAAAAAAAAGTACATGGATATGAAAAATTATTTATGCAAAAAAAAAAAGTACATGGATATGAAAAATTATTTATGCAAAAAAAGGACATGGATATGAAAAATCCTTATGTAAAAAAAAAATACATGGATATGAAAAATTATTTCTGTAAAACAAAGAGTACATGTATTTGAAAAATTCTTTATGTAAAAAACAAGTACATGGATATGAAAAATTATTTATATAAATAATACAAACTTATTGGTATAAAAATGGAATTCCCCTAACCAAGTCTGCGAACACTTGCATATTTCGACAAGTAACTCTATACCCACTCTATCTCTTACGTTACATGAGCTTCACAGGTGGACATATTTTTCTCTGAACTTTTGTTCGACAAATGTTTGTATGTATGTTCGCAAATTTACTATACCATTTATATTTTGAAATATTTTATTTTAATTGTTCATTATTTCTCATATCGTTTATTTATTTCCTTATTTCCTTTCCTCATAGGGCTATTTTTCCTTGTTGGAGCCTTTGGACTTATGGCATCTTGTAATGATAATAAAAATAATATCGTAAAATTTCTATTCCAGTATCAGGATTTTAATTGCATCTTAACATCACTATTCCAGTGATTTTTTTCGCATAAGCCAACAGGGAAGTCCTAGTCCAGGCGCAACCCATGGGTGATGTTCAAATTTATAAAGGTCAAAGGTCAAGGTCATATTGGTGCATTATATCAATGTCATATTAAGTATCAGTGGCAAATGAACAAAGATCACTTGAAGGTCAAAAGTCAAGCAGGTCACTTGAAGGTCAAGGTCACGTGAAGGTCAAGGTCACGTGAAGGTCAAGGTCACCTGAAGGTCAAGGTCACGTGAAGGTCAAGTACATTTGAAGATCAAGGTCACTTGAAGCCAAGGTCATGTGAAGGTCAAGGTCACGTGAAGGTCAAGGTCACTTGAAGGTCACGTGAAGGTCAAGGTCATGTGAAGGTCGAAGTCACATCAATTCATGATTCTAGGACATATGGCGCTCTAGGTCACCTTGGCGGAGGTATGTCCTCTACGAGGACCATGTCCGCGTTCAGGACTTGCTCACTTGTTTAGGATTGTACTCACTATCTTTATGTAATTTTAGGATCGCTGTATTTTCCGTATAGAATCTTAAACGTTATCATGTACCCTTAGTACATTTGACACAAGTTAGTGACAAAGTAACCTTTTTTTCATTAACACAGAGCCACACACACACACACTACATATATGTATATATATATACATACACAAACAAACCACGCACACTCATATATATATATATATATATATATATATATATATATATACAGGCAAAACATGTCATATGAGCATGTATGCTTGTACGTGCATAGCATACAATGCATATTCACAGGATATTTACACGTTTTCCATATCCTCGCCATCCGTTGAGTTATTACGGGAAAGCTTTACATTTTAAACCTATGCAAATCTTTCATTCAAAAAATAGCCTCTGGCAAAATTTTCACCGGGCCAACTACGTTATGTCAAATCAAATACTCGGATTTTTCATTGCATTCTATTCCGGTGTAAACTGTGTTTACCCGAGATAAACTTGAATTTGAAAAACCAACTCGTATGAATTTGTATGCAATTTTGAAGTATATTTGTGCAAAATGTTTTGGCGAGCTGAAAGAACTTATCTCTAGTAATCCAAAATAGTTTCTACACTATAAATGTGTTTTCCAAAACATGTATGAATTAAATGGATATCACGTTATGGCAAATTACATGCATCTAAAAAAATCAAAATTGACTTTTGCCATGCAAATTTGGTATAAAATTTATCGAATTTGAAGTAGATGATGAATGCAGAAATATTGATTTTAAAGTTACACATAGAGACGATTGGCAAAATCTAACCGAGGCGCTTTGCGTCAATAGGCGTAGGAGATGATGATGGTTATTTTTCAAGCAATAATTGTGAAGATAGCTAAATCTAAAATAAATATTTTAAGTATCCTGAAGCAATTTTAAGTGGTCACACAATATTACGTCAAGGAAAATTTCCTTTTGGTCATCCAAACTACTTGTTAGTAGCTATTCATTGTTATTATCCTTGTCATCATCATTATTATTTATTTGCGTTTCTTTAGCAAATAAGGAATAGTTACCTATTTTCTAGTAACATTTTTATGAAACATTATATTTTTTTGTATTTATATAAATCAGCCAATAAAAAATATCAGTCAAGTGTACATATTTTCCTTAATCTATATTTCTTTTAAACGCATACACATTTACGTTAAGTATACAAAATTTCTCTTATTCATATTCCATATGGACGTATAATTTATTCACTCAAAAAAACGCCGAATAAATATAAATTTTCCTAATACCTATGTCTCTTGACCCCCAAAACCTTTCACTGAAAAGTAAAATCAAATCAATCAAAAATAATGAGGAAGAGAAAACATACCACGTCGGACGCCAATCCGAAAATGATCTGATCAGACATACCTGGAAAACGAGAGAAAATTAATTAGGTAAATGGACTGCTTTTTAGCGAGAGAGAGAGAGAGAGAGAGAGAGAGAGAGAGAGAGAGAGAGAGAGAGAGAGAGAGAGAGATTGAAATTTTTATGCAGTGATCTTCAACATTTGGGGAATTTTTCTTTTTCTTTCTTTTCTGACAGAGAGAGAGAGAGAGAGAGAGAGAGAGAGAGAGAGAGAGAGAGAGAGAGAGAGAGAGAGATAAATTGGCTGGTAATATTGCATAATACAGACTATTTCTCAAAACTTGCAAAACGGTCATCTTTGAAACAGGGACGTAAAGCTTTAAGATAACCTTTTTATTGTACTTAAAACAAAATGTGGAAAACAATAACTAGATTATGAATTAAAATGAAAAAAAAAATATTTTTCATTGGTGAAGCTATCCCCACAAAAAAATCTTTAATGAGTTATTCAATTTTTATATGAAGCAAAGCACAAGGAAATGGAATGGCTGCATAATCCGCTCAGTTTTTCTTATGAAATAAAAGCTTAAATATTTCATACGCTTGACTCAGCCCTACATGTCATATTCATTTGTTTTTTTCGGTGGTTTTTCTCTCGATGAATGCACAACAATGCAGTTGACATTCCGGAAAAGTTACCAGGGTTTTGGATGCAAACAAAATTCATTTCAAACAACAAACAAAAATCAAACTGGACATTCAAAAATGCAGTACTGAAATATTTTTATGCAGTGATCTTCAACATTTTGGAAATTCTTTGAGAGAGAGAGAGAGAGAGAGAGAGAGAGAGAGAGAGAGAGAGAGAGAGAGAGAGAGACGCCTTATGCCTTATTCTATGTTTGGATTCCCCCAGGTCCCTCAGTGTGAGGCACCTCATATATCCACCAGATGGTTGATAATGCATCTTCCAGTCTTGGATGGTTTGGGATGCAGAGAGAGAGAGAGAGAGAGAGAGAGAGAGAGAGAGAGAGAGAGAGAGAGAGAGATTAATATGCATTTAAAAAAAATTGATAAGGGAATCTATTTAAACAGTATATCCCAGTATCTCCAAATATTAAGAATACTTTTAGGGTAGAAGATACTCTTTAGCCATGGTAAGCAGCTCTTCTAGGAGAAGGACACAACCAAATCAAACCATTGTTCTCTAGTCTTGGGTAGTGCCATAGCCTCTGTACCATGTACCTCTGTCTAGGGGTAGAGTTCTCTCTCTTGAGGGTACACTCGGGCACACTATTCTATCTTATTTCTCTTCCTCTGTTTTTTATTTTAAAGTTTTTAAAGTTTATATGTGAAAGATTTATTCTAATGTTGTTACTGTCCTTGAAATATTTTATTTTAATTCTTAATGACTTCTCTTGTAGTTTCCTTATTTCCTTTTCTAACTGGGCTATATTCCCTGGGGCTTATAGCATTCTGCTTTTCCAACTAGGGTTGTAGCTTAGTAAGTAGTAAGTAGAAATACTACTACTACTACTACTACTACTACTACTACTACTACTACTACTACTACTACTACTACTACTAATAATAATAATAATAACAATAATAATAATAATAGTTATTGAATAAAGGATAATAAACCATGGAAAAGTATTCCTCTGTCCGAAAGCCGATATTCAAAGTAAAAGGTCTTGTCAGTTGGTTCTTCCTTGAAACACACCCGCATCTGAAAGCCAATAATAGGCTTTGACTTCCTCTTATGGAAAATACCAATATAGTGTAAGTGCTTCTTCGTATTTATAGACGAAAGCTGTAACCGCATTTTCTTTTATGAGATTTCATTGCCACATGATATTACTATTTAAAGGTTTAAAGGCCGCTTATGAATAGTAGAGGCAAAGAACAGTGACACAGCCTTATCGAACAGGACAATGCCCTAGAGATTGACCATATATACATATGATCAGGGCCCACGGCACCTCTATAAATTCAAGCTAGAACCAAGGAGGGCCAAGAAATGGCTGCTGATGACTCAGCAGATAGACCTATAGGCTCCCGAAAACCCCCATTCTTAGCTCACAAGGATGGTGAGGTTGCAACACCCAAAGGAGCTTGAACCCTAGTCTGGTGATCACCAGTCAGGAACGTTACCACATCGGCCACCAAAACCCTATTTCTAACAAATAGATTTTGCCATTATCTAACAAAAACTTTTTTGATTAATTCGAATAATTAATGTTTTTGTTTTTTTTGTTTTTTGTTTTTTTACTGAAGTTAAGGTGCTGTTTAATTTTTTTTCTTCATTATACCATCAATAATAGAAACAATTAACCTTTCATTCCCAATATAAAGAATTTATTTTTTTGTAAAGTATATTTGGATGGGCCAAAATTTTTTTCCATTATTTACAAAATCATTTTCAAGCCAAATTATCAATTTAAAATAATAGGAATGATTTTTTTAAATTTTTTTTTATGGTTGACGTTTATTTTTTTCTCTTTACCATCATTAATAGAAACCTTGTTCTTGATGTTGCTGCTGTTTTATATATATATATATATATATATATATATATATATATATATATATATATATATATATATATATATATATATGCATATACAGTATATCATATAAAAGTGTATAATGCATATGCAATGTTATGCACACGTTTGTATGGTTATATTTTGTGCTTTAAAAGTAAAGAATGCACAAAGAATATGAAGGAATAAAGTGCTTTCCAGAAATCCTTCAGAGGGAAACCTTGATTGGCTTACATTTTTCCCTAGTCATTCAGTCCTAAGTTTAATGGTAGTTCGATATAGATATGTCTTCCCTCCCGTGTTTTTTTTTTTTTTTTATCCTGAGTTCATCCTCTTATTCCATTTTCCATTTGCTCGATTCTTTGAGAAACTTGAAATTATTTTTTTCATAAAATCAGTGATTTGTGACACCATTAAATTATGAAATAATTTTCTTAATTCTTTTTTTTTTTTTTTTTTTTTTTTAACCGTCTATTCTTCTAATCCTTGATACTCTTTTGTAACGTATTTTCATAATCATAATATCTTAAGTAATATCTTTTCCTATTTTCTATATAGTTATCCTCTAAATATTTTTATATTCATACAGAATCTCCAATAAAAAAAGTCTCCAGATTCCCATTTGCTATTTAAAGATTCCAAGTTTTATGCCCAATTTATTTTTTCTTTCATTTTACTCGTGGTCTTTAGTAGTTCCAACTAATGCACTGCTCAAAGGGTTTCAGCCGTATTCATTCGGAAGGGATCTTCTTTTACCTTCAATAGAAGACTTTACCTAAATCTTTTTCTTTTCATCATTATCTAACAACTGAAGTACCATAGCCTCTGTACCATGGTCTTCCACTGTCTTGGGTTAGAGTTCTCTTACTTGGGCACACTATTGTCTTATTTCTCTTCCTGTAGTTTTGTTAAAAGTTTTCATAGTTTATATAGGAAACATTTATTTTAACGTCGCTGTTCTTAAAATATTTTATTTTTCCTTGTTTCCTTTCCTCACTAGGCTATTTTCCCCGTCAGAGCCTCTGGGCTTATAGCATCCTGCTTTTCCAACTAGCAAGTAATAATAATAATAATAATAATAATAATAATAATAATAATAATAATAATAACTAGGGGCAAAAGCTGATTTACACTGCACTGTTACGTCACGTCACGTCACATCACATCACATCACGTCACGTCACGGTTCTGCTATTCATCACGTCCCCGTCTCATGGCGTCTCGTCATCGTTCTGTCAAAATTTCTTCCATGTAACTAAACGGACGTGTTCACAATAAACAGTTCGTCACCGTCACAGCACCATCACATCACTGCACCGTTACAGCACGGATTCTTTCGAAGAATATTTTGACGTGACGTGATGTGATGTTACGTGAAGTGACGTGATGTGACGTGACGGTGAAGTGTGGATCAGCTTTACGAGATTGTATTTATAGACACAAAGGATACGCTCTTTTGGAGACGTTTTAGAGGAACAGTCTTTTCTTTGTGGCTCATAAATAGAAGGGGCAAAGGACAGTGACAATGCCCTACACACTGTTCATAAATACATATTTTCAGCCCCAAAGCCCCCTCCCAGCCCAAGCTAAGGACAGGAAGAGCCAGGCAATGGCTGCTAATGACTCGGCCGGTAGATCTATAGGCTCTCCCAAACACCGCATCCTTAGCCCACTACGATGGTGAGGTTGTGACACTGCAAGAATCTATTGAGCTAAGGGTGGAACTCGAACCCCAGTCCAACGGAATGCCAGGAAGGGACGTTTCCATTAGACCACCGCAAACCTAGATTGGTAATGTGAGAAGTTCTCAGATATATCAAGACTCTGTGAAGTGAAGACTCTGAAGAAGAAATATTGGAAAATATTGCCTGTTCAAAATCTACATTTTGAACAAAATTCTCTCCGGGGGAGGGGGGGGGGGGGGTTATTCTGGAGGTGTAGTTGGGGACGTGTGGGGAGGAGAGGCAACAGATGAGGCTTCAAGACACGTAATGGGGAGAATAGGTGGTAAGGAAGATTTATACTGGGATGAAAATCTTCTCTTTTTCGTGTAAGGGCTTAAGGTGGGCAGTTCAGATTGAGAGAGAGAGAGAGAGAGAGAGAGAGAGAGAGAGAGAGAGAGAGAGAGAGAGAGAGAGAGATGAATATTTAGGTTACTAATGTTGAATATTGGACTCATTATAATATGAAGTAGGTAAACCTTTAAATCTGAGGATTAATTACATAGAATACTTCACTATTCCTTTTGAAAATGTAATCTTTAAAAACAGTACATTAGAGACTTGCGAAATGAGGAAACGACCGGGATTGTCTGGACAGCAATGTATTTACGTCGATAATGGGGAGAAGAAAACGGAAAGGGAGGAAGAATGAGAAGGAAAAATTTGAATTACTGAAATAAAAAGATAAGGGGTCTCAAGTTGGGCTCCGATATATGATTCAAAGTTTTATGAAACAAAGAAAAGATCTATATCCTTTGAAAATTGAGAGATTAAAGTACAGTATCATATTATGTGTTTGAGTTTGTATTTTGACAAAAAAAAAAAAAAGTGAGTTTGAGAACCCTTTTTTATTCTCAACTAATAAGATAATTGTTACGGATACATAAATGTGAGTGAGTGAAACTGCAATCGAAACTAGAGGCGCTAAGTGGAGAGCATGCCTGTGCCAAGCCAAGCAGTCTGACATTGCTCTTAAAACCACTGCGTACTTGTGCTTGAATTTATTATCTTCAAAATCGATTGGATTTGTCCTTGGGTCATACCCCACATATCCTCTAAGTTTCGTTGCAATGGGTTCGGTAGCTTTTGCGTAATATAGTCCACAACAACACAAAATTAACGTTGAGATTATTTTCAAAGTAATACTAAACTTGGACACAATCGGTACGGCAGTTTTTGTGTAACATTGCTAAAAAAAAAGAAAAAAAAAGAGAGACAGTTGAATACATACCCTTCGCAAAATGTTTGATCTTGGCGAAGAAATTACAGAACAACTGCACTACACATAGTATAAATATGAATACATAAATGTGAGTGCATGAAAGTACAACAGGAATTACAAAACAATTACCCTTTACACTTAGCAAGCATCTCAGTGTCTGGGCTTGGCGTTCGATAATTTAGTAAAAGATTGCTAAAGTATATAAAATAGAATGGGGGGGGGGACACCAATATAAAATACAAATTTTGTTCAAGAAAAGCAAGACAACGACGGAGACTGGGCTTGGAAAGGGATTCCCATTAGGAGATAGCTCGAATTGTTAGTTGCGTTTGAGTTAGTGTCCATTCAATTTCGGTATAGTTACAATTCTCAGGGACGGACGCTGGAGAAAACCAGGAATGTCATGCTTGGATCGAGATCAAAGGCACAGAGAGAGAGAGAGAGAGAGAGAGAGAGAGAGAGAGAGAGAGAGAGAGAGAGAGAGAGAGAGAGAGAGCACTAATCTGAAGGCTATGAATGCGCAAAGCATAAACGAAGTTCTTAACTCTTAGGTATTCAATTACACTAATCCAAAGGCAGAACTGCTTAAAATAATATTCAGAGAGAATGCATAAATGAAAGAATACGGGTTTGACGTGATATCTTTATGAAAAGAGGAATTATAGGCCTTATAAGAAAATAATTAGGCCAGACAGGATTATGCCAAAGTATAATACTTGAAAGAAAAGTGCAGAAGACGAGAATAGTAAAATGATTTCTATGAAAATCTTAAGTGAAAGGAATGGATATCCTTCCAGACAAAAAAGAACTTTTCAAGAAAAAAGATGAAGTGGTTTTATATCAATCTGGTGAGATTATGGTGAGGGGTAAATGGAGAGGGTTAAGACAAGCTCTTTGCACTCCCCAAGAGAGATTAGTTCACCAAACTTTCAAATGGGCTCCACAAGGCACTAGAAGAATTGGAAGACCCAGACCTACATGGTTGAGGACTATGAAGGATGAAATAGGAGATAACGAATGGAGAAGTATTGATTTAAAAGCTCAAGATAGAGACGACTGGCGAAATCTAACCGAGGCACTTTGCGTCAATAGCCGTAGGAGGAGATCATGGTGATGAAAAAAGTAAAGTTTATTGTTGAGAGATTGAGCAAGGAAAGGTGAATGGAAGGGACGCAGAAAGGAAGCTCTGAGGTGATGGGGCAGTCTCATTTAAGGAGGAAAACTTGACTAATGACTTGTGGGAAAGACTCAGGGAATTATATCAGGAAAGTTCTATAGCATGAAGAACACTCATCAATCTTTCATTCCCCCCTGATATAAGAAAGAAAACAAAAATATTAATAATAACAATACCTGTGAATTCATTCTCACTGAAGAGGTGTGCCAGTATATATGCTTATTAAAATATAGTGTCACAGAGATGAGGATACACGAATCTTGAATGTACAAACTGGAAGTCAGTAGTCTCAATTTTTGTATCTCACATAATAAAGAGCAAGTGTCTGGCTATAATATATATACATACATACATATATATATATATATATATATATATATATATATATATATATATATATATATATATATATACACCGTTATATTTCTTTACGGTCACGCTCGACTCTCACCGTGACTCGGGTACGGGGGAGAGAGTCTTCATAACCTGAGGAGAGGAGGTTGCGTGTGCTCGTGTGTCCATATCCGATTATTTTGCCGCCCTTTTTGACGAGTTGCGTAAACTAGAACCTATTCAATCTTTAATAGAAAAATTCATTAAGCATTACAATAAACAACGTTTTGAAATTCATTAAAATATGTCTTCCATGACTTACGAACTGTGAGATGACTTCTCAACTCAAAACATCATTTCTTTGATTTATCCTGTATAGGATTTTTTTTTTATATATCAAAATTTAGAGGGTTTATATATCTGATGCCTATTGAAATAAGCATTACTATGAGATTCAGGGCCTATGTAACACGGTTTTTTGGACTTTGCTCCTTATCAAAGCATCGGGTGTAGCTGAAAGTTGACGTATATTTTACAACCACACACAAATTTTGACAGCATTATCAATAACCTAAACCCGATAGTTTTAATTTTTATAGAGTAAAAATGATCTAGCCGACGCCATGGCCAGTGATAACGAGCCAAGAGTCGAAAACATTCATTACGTAAGCAATGTAAACACCTTTTGACAAAATTTTGCCCCGCCCATCCACCAGATACCCATTAACCTTCCATTCGCTCTGAAACCCATAACAGTCAAGAATGGCTAACAGGATTTGGAATTGCCCCCGTGGTTGCAAAACTGCATTTGTCTTACGAATTGCAATTTATACAGTCAAGAGAAAGCCCGTGGCCATATTTATTATAGCCTGAATAAGTAAATTATTCGGTTTCTAGTTTAAATCCAATGTTTATGGTCTGATTTGTATTTAGCGTAACATGATTATAATACTTGTAATGTCATTCAGGCTTTTGAACATCTCCATTAACTATTCACTATGCCACCAAGAGAGAGATTGTATGTAAACAGTCTTTATATAAACTATTTTTGTTAAAATAAGATTTTTGTGCTAAAATCTCCATCAGACCAACGATCATCCCGATTTAAATATTTTTTTCTTCTTCTTAGGCCGTACGACCGTGTTGGCTATGTTTTGGGCATGACTGCATTTTGTAAATAAATCATGAATAGTTTTAGGAGTTTTATTTGTACATCTAAGGGGAATTTATAGAAGTAAAGTGAACATAATTCATTTATTCCTTTAAAATAATTACTACATGTAGCCAAACAAATAGTAGTAAAAGATGATAATGCAATGAAGGAATGATACCATACTTTATCTTTAGCTTCAACATCGGCAATAACATACCCAGTTGCCATAATTTGTCAGCTTAATGAAATAACCTATCATCTAATGTTAAATTTAATTTCTGAGGAGGCCATGGCTTATTGCACAGTGAAAAAACATGACAAAGACTTTATGAATGGCGGAACGATACATAAATGTGGGTGGGGTATCTGTGCTAGCGTAGTAATACTACTGTAGCAGTAGTGCCGCAACAGTAGTATACATGAATTAAAAGTTTAGGCCAACTGCTGGGATCCTTGAGGATCATTTAGCACTTCTTACAACTACTCGAGAATTGAGTTTTTATAGCCAGAATTCAAATTTTATAATCCAACAATGCCCATGATAGCCTTCAGTGTTATCCTGAATTATAACGAGGCCAAAGTGGGTGGAGCCTCATGAAGGTTTAAAGCCAAAATACGGTACCGTTTTTTTTTTTTTTCAGTAAATAGGTAGGTAGATAGACAATAAATAAAAATTGCTTGACATTGGATATAGCTGTTATCAAATCAAGCTTGTCTACTACGTTTTTGAAAATTACCAACTATTCCCTACACCTTGTCAATCTGATTGTGACCTATAAAAGTAGACTGTAATTTCTTAGGAAACCTATTTTGGGAGTTAAGACTAATAATCGAAGTGTTTTTGTATTTATTAACATATTTTGTTGGTTTGTTCATTAGGACAATTATCAGTGGAGAGGTTTCAGAGTTCATAAAGGTGTACTGCTTTGCTTTTATTTAAACTTTTGTGTCATTGTTGGCAGACGTATAGCCTTCGTTACGTATAACCAATCATCGATCAAGAAAGAGTGAAGAAATGCCGTCATAGGTTACGTAACGAGTGCGTTCGAAACCTTTTCTCTGAGTAAGTTGGCCCGTCTTCAAAAAACGTCACTTTTACATTATAAGTACCAAATTTATTCAACCTACGTAATGCAGAATATAGTCAAAATTTATGTGTAGATATAATGTGCATTCTGAATAAGCGATATATTTATGAAATTCATAGATAAAAAATTATTGCGAAAAAACCGTGTTACACTGGCCCTGAATCTCATAGTAGTTTGCTTAAATCTATCTATCTACCAAGGCAATTCCCCTAAAGGGGGGGGGGGGGGGGGTTTAGCAGACAAAAAAAAAAAAATTGTGATTTCTTCTTTTACCTCTTCCTAGCCTGACGAAGGGATTCAGCCGGGTTTTGTTGGTACTGCTAGGGTGCCACAGCCCATCCTTCCCTGTTGTCCACCACAATGAAACTTCATATTCTCAATCCTCTTCCCTACTGCTGCTACCTCAGCGGTCACCAAAGCGACCAGAGAAAGCAGCAAGGACTATCCATCTAATCTCTATTGAAATTTTTTAAACAAGAAAATTAGGTAGATTCCGATCCAAGGAAGAATAAGCAAGGATTGCTATCATTTCAGTGCTCTGAACGAGTTTTAAGAAAATTGTAAACATGAAAATTATTCCTTTCCTGGTGAATTACCAAGATCTATTGTCTACATATACCAATATATTTCAATTATACAACCATTTTCTTTTTCCACATTTTATGTTTGAACACTAAGTTCGAAGACATTGTACGACAATAGCTGATTATGTTCGACGACGATGTTCGACTCGATGAACAGCGTTTGTTGGCTCTCAACAGTGAAGTTTGACTAAGTTCATTAATGTTTGACTATGACCGAAAACATCATTTAGCATGCTTTAAAGCTAACTCAAGGATTGATAGGTAATTAAAAAAAAAAACCAAAATTTCTAAAGTTGATTGTTATTTGCATAGCGTCAGACAAATCAATGCTCCAAATTCCCACTTTTCACAAAGTGCAAGGCGTTGAGCAAGGACTTTTCAATGTTGGCGGCGTGAACACAGGATTGTTGGCGATGTGCGTGTTACTTTTGTCTAATGCTCCGCCAATTTCTTCTTGTTTATAGCTAATTTGATATTCGGAAAAAATCCGGCCATTGATCTTCTTCAAAATTTACCTCTCACCTTGAGCCATTTCTTTGGCAACTAATATATACAAGACTATGAAATCCTATTTCATATGTAAAACAATTCGGTTTTCAAGTAGTTTTTGTCAACCGGTCTTCATTTATTTCCATTTACTAAGCCTATAGCACACAATTAAATCCAGCAGTATCCATTCAAACGTCTTCGTATTTCATCTCTCGAGAGTAACCGAACGTTTACACCCTCCGTGATCAAATCCCATTTTATCCCTTCCTTGTCATAACTATATAACAATTGAAGGAGATAGAGGATTGTTAGGGCCTAAGGGGGGGGGGGGGTGAGGATGGTGGTGACGATGTTATGTGGTGGTTTTCAGAGGGACGCCAATGTGAAAGAGTCTTGAGCTCGGAGGAGGAGACACGGAAGCGATACTGGAAAAAAATTAATCAAATATTTTCAAATAAAACCCTTAAGGCCAAATCAGCGCGGGGAAAAGTTTGTACAGGAGATGAGGATATATTCTTTGTCAAAAATCTAATCTTTTCCAGAATAACTCAATGGCAAGTGTGAGGGAATGGGAGGGAAAGGGGGGGGGGGGGTTAAGGAGGATTGAAGATGTGTTTGTAAAGGAGCCAGAGGGGATGCAGGAGATGGAGTTTCTACATGTACGACGGGAAGAAGCGGTGGTTGGGAAGATTTATGCTGCTGAGGAAATGATCTGTCATCATGTTAGCGGTCTGCGAACGCATGAGAGAGAGAGAGAGAGAGAGAGAGAGAGAGAGAGAGAGAGAGAGAGAGAGAGAGAGAGGGGGGGGGGGAGAGAGGTTAAATAAAGTATGGCAAAATTTGGAACTAATGAAGATTTCAGGAAGGTTGGAGAGGATGAACCTATTTATCAGGTCAGTATTGTTCACGATTACTTATTACATTAACACACGCACACACCAACACGTACACACCAACACACACACACACACACACACACACACATATATATATATATATATATATATATATATATGCAGAGAGAGAGAGAGAGAGAGAGAGAGAGAGAGAGAGAGAGAGAGAATGATTTTGCCAAGGCTAATCAGAAACGATTTCTTGATCAAATCGTGAGATAATGATATTAAGCTCTAACAACTCACAGAACATTTTACTTTTCCTTCTTCTAACCCAGGTACAAATAACGAAATCAATTAACAACTGGTTACGTAATAAAAAAAAATGATCCAATATGAGCCTAATCTCTCCTGGTCTTGGAAACCGAAAGCCAGTTGGTTCCTCGACTGTTATCCGAGAATGGGATAAAAATAGGGAATGTCTGGTAAACATTTCAGTTGAGAGTGAAACTGACAGGGGATGGTCTTGAAATAAGGAGAGAGAGAGAGAGAGAGAGAGAGAGAGAGAGAGAGGAGAGGAGAGAGAGAGAGAGAGAGAGAGAGAGAGAGAGGGGGGGGGGGGGTAAATAGTAGGAAACGGAAAGAACAATATTCTCTACTTGTGTAGTTTCCACCTTATTTTTCACAATCTTCATTTTGGGATCTTCAACATTATGGACTTTACTTTCTCATTTCAAATCCGCACAATCGTAAAGTGATCAACAAATAATAACTAGTTCTCCTTTTCGGATTCTTTCTCTCTTCTCTCCCGTTCTCGTTCTGTCTCCATATTACTCCTGTATTTTCTGTCCAAATCCTTTCAAATAAATCAATTATCAGTCTTCAAGATTCAGGTTTTCTTTGTTTTCCTTTTCCAGACTGCCTTACTGATTCCACTTCTTAACGAGGTATTTTGGTTTCCTTTCAAAGTTGCAGACTCAACAATTCTCTAGACTTTCATCAAATAATTTTTTGCATCACCCACATCTTTTTTCCTATTTAATGGTCCCAGAGGCATGTCGGTGTTGACCAATAAAACGATCAAAGCGAACTTTTTACCTTTTTTAACAATAGGCCACTTGTTCGTAGTCATGGTAGAGATAGTGGACGAGTACTCCACACCTTAGACATGATGATTGGATTAGGTTTAACATCTTTCAGTAAACTCTTAACATAGCACACATGGCGTACGTTAGGCCATAAGTTAGGTCCGCCTCTGAAATGCATAATAATCTCGTATGTCCTTTTTTAAAATTATCGACATCAGAAGAGCTAGTATACAAGAACCATTAACTAAAAAAGATAGATCGTCGAACCTTGTAACACCCTTGACTTCGTATGTAAACTTATGTTCTAATGTACTCTTTTGAAGTAAAGAATGCATTCATTTACAGGTGAATAGTTA
>NC_090740.1:26379518-26384518 GCF_036898095.1 Palaemon carinicauda
TGCACAAAGAATATTAAGGAATAAAGGGCTTTCCAGAAATCCTTTAGAGGGAAACCTTGATTGGCTTACATTCTTCCCTAGTCATTCAGTCTTAAGTTTAATGGTAGCTCGATATAGAGATATCTTCCCTCCCGTGGTATTTTTTTATCCTGAGTTCATCCTCTCATTCCATTTTCCATTTACTCGATTCTTTGAGAAACTTGAAATTATTTTTTTCATAAAATCAGTGATTTGTGACACTATTAAATTATGAAATAATTTTCTCAATTCTTTTTTTTTTTTTTTTTTTTAACCGTCTATTCTTCTAATCCTTAATACTCTTTTGTAACGTATTTTCATAATCATAATGTCTTAAGTAATATCTTTTCCGATTTTATATATAATTATCCTCTGGTACCGTCGTTCAATTAGTTCATTATGCATGCTGCATAAGATTTTTCATAACTCTGACCATCCTTTACATTCAGATCTCCCTGGACAATTCTATCTTGTTCGTAACACTAGGCAGGCAGTTAATTCTAATAGCCAGGCCTTCTCCATCATGAGACTCAATACTACGCAGTACTCTAGAAGTTTTATTCCAGCTGTTACCAAGTTGTGGAATGATCTTCCTAATCGTGTAGTTGAATCAGTAGAACTTCAAAAGTTCAAAGTTGGAGCAAATGCTTTTTTGTTGACCAGGCGGACATGAGGCGTTATATAGTTTATTTATGACATATTTGTTTTTGATGTTGTTAATAGTTTACATATGACATGTCTGTTTTGACGTTGTTACTGTTTTTAGAATGATTTGTTGTTAATTTGTTCTCTTCATTTATTTATTTCCTTATTTCCTTTCCTCACTGGGCTATTTTTCCCTGTTGGAGTCCCTGGACTTATAGCATCTTGCTTTTCCAACTAGGGTTGTAGCTTGGATAATAATAATAATATTAATAATAATAATAATAGTAATAACGATTTCTATATTCATACAGAATCTCCAATAAAAAAGTCTCCAGATTCCCATTTGCTATTTAAAGATTCCAAGTTTTATGCCCAATTTATTTTTCCTTTCATTTTACGCGTGGTCTTTGGCAGTTCCAACTAATGCACTGCTCAAAGGGTTTCAGCCGTATTCATTCGGAAGGGATCTTCTTTTACCTTCAATGGAAGACTTTACCTAAATCTTTTTCTTTTCATCATTATCTAACAACTGAAGTGCCATAGCCTCTTTACCATGGTCTTCCACTGTCTTGGGTTAGAGTTTTCTTACTTGAGGGTACACTTGGGCCACACTATTGTCTTATTTCTCTTCCTGTAGTTTTGTTAAAAGTTTTCATAGTTTGTATAGGAAACATTTATTTTAATGTCACTGTTCTTAAAATATTTTATTTTTTCCTTGTTTCCTTTCCTCACTGGGCTATTTTCCCCGTTGGAGCCTATGGGCTTATGGCATCCTGCTTTTCCAACTAGCAAGTAATAATAGTAATAATAATAATAATAATAATAACTAGGGGCAAAAGCTGATTTACACTGCACCGTCACGTCACGTCACGTCACGTCACATCACATCACATCACATCACATCATGTCACGTCACGTCACGGTTCCTCTATTCATCACGTCACCGTCTCATCGCGTCTCGTCATCGTTCCGTCAATATTTCTTCCATGTAAATAAATGGACGTGTTCACACTAAACGGTTTCGTCACCGTCACAGCGTCAGCACATCACTGCACCGTCATGGCACGGGTTCTGTCCGAGAATATTTTGACGTGATGTGATGGGGACGTGAAGTGACGTGATGTGACGTGACGGTGCAGTGTGGATCAGGTTTTACGAGATTGTATGTATAGACACAAAGGATACGCTGTTTTGGCGACGTTTTAAAGGAACAGTCTTTTCTTTGTGGCACATAAATGGAAGAGGCAAGGGACAGTGACACAGCCCTGCAGACTGACCATATATACATATTTTCATCCCCAAAGCCCCCTCCCAGCCCAAGCTAAGAACAGGAAGAGCCAGGCTATGGCTGCTGATGACTCGGCAGGCAGACCTATAGGCTCTCCCAAACAACCCATTCTTAGCTCACAAGGATGGTGAGGTTGTGACACTGCAAGAATCTATTGAGCTGAGGGTGGAACTCGAACCCCAGTCCAGCAGAATGTTAGGAAGGGACGTTTCCATTAGACCACCACAAACCTAAACTGGTAATATGAGAAGTTCTCTGATATATCAAGACTCTGTGAAGTGAAGACTCTGAAGAAGAGATATGGGAAAATATTGCCTGTTCAATCTACATTTTGAACAAAATTCTCCCGGGGGGGGGGGGGTATTCTGGAGGTGTAGTTGGGGACGTGTGGGGAGGAGAGGCAACAGATGAGGCTTTAAGACACATAATGGGGAGAATAGGTGGTAAGGAAGATTTATACTAGGAAGAAAATCTTCTCTTTTCCGTGTAAGGGCTTAAAGTAGGCAGTTCAGATTGAGAGAGAGAGAGAGGAGAGAGAGAGAGAGAGAGAGAGAGAGAGAGAGAGAGAGAGAGAGAGAGAGAGAGAGAGAGAGAGAGAGAGAGAGGGGTTACTAATGTTGAATATTGGACTCATTACAATATGAAGTAGATACTCCATTAAATCTGAGGATTATTTACATAGAATACTTCACTAGTCCTTTTGAAAATGTAAGCTTTAAAAACAGTACATTGGAGATTTGCGGAATGAGGAAACAACCGGGGTTGTCTGGAGAGCAATGTATTTTTGTCTATAATGGAGAGAAGAAAACGGAATTGGAGGAAGAATGAGAAGGACAAATTTGAATCATTGAAATAAAAGATAAGGGGTTCTCAGGTTAGGCTCCGACGTATGATTCAAAGTTTTAAGAAACAAAGAAAAGATCTATATCCTTTGAAAATTGAGAGATTAAAGTACAGTATTACAGTTTGTGTTGGAGTTTGTATTTTGACATGAAAAAAGAGTGAGTTTGAGAACTTTTTTTTCTCAATTAATAAGATAATTGTTATGGATACATAAATGTGAGTGAGTGAGACTGCAATCGAAACTACAGGCGCTAAGTGGAGAGCATGCCTTTGCCATGCCAAGCAACCTGATTTTGCTCTTAAAACCACTGCGTACTTGTGCTTGAATTTATTTTCTTCAAAATCGAATGGATTTGTCCTTGGGTCATAACCCACATATCCTCTAAGTTTTGTTGCAATAGGTTCGGTAGCTTTTGCGCAATATAGTCCACAACAACAACAAATTAACGTTGAGATTATTTTCAAAGTAATACTAAACTTGGACACAATCGCACGGCAGTTTTTGTGTAACATAAAAAAAAAAAAAAAAAAAAAAAGACAGTTGAATACATACCCTTCGCAAAATGTTCGATCTTGGCGAAGAAATTACAGAACAATTGCACTACACTTAGTATAAATATGAATACATAAATGTGAGTGTATGAACGTACAACAGGAACTACAAAACAATTACCCTTTACACTTAGCAAGCATCTCAGTGTCTGGGCTTGGCGTTCGATAATTTAGTAAAAGATTGCTAAAGTATATAAAATAGAAAGGGGGACACCAATAATAAATATTACAGATTTTGTTCAAGACAAGCAAGACAATGACGGAGACTGGGCTTGGAAAGGGATTCCCATTAGGAGATAGCTCGAATTGTTAGTTGCGTTTGAGTTAGTGTCCATTCAATTTCGGTATAGTTACAATTCTCAGGGACGGACCCTGGAGAAAACCAGGAATGTCATGCTTGGATCGAGATCAAAGGCACAGAGAGAGAGAGAGAGAGAGAGAGAGAGAGAGAGAGAGAGATGAGAGAGAGAGAGAGAGAGAACACTAATCTGAAGGCTATGAATGCGCAAAGCATAAACGAAGTTCTTAACTCTTAGATATTCAAGTACACTAATCCAAAGGCAGAACTGCTTAAAACAATATTCAGAGAGAATGCATAAATGAAAGAATAAGGTTTTGACGTGATATCTTTATGAAAAGAGGAATTATAGGCCTTAAAAGAAAATAATTATGCCAGACAGGATTATGCCAAAGTATAATACTCGAAAGAAAAGTGCAGAAGACGAGAATAGTAAAATGATTTCTATGAAAATCTTAAGTGAAAGGAATGGATATCCTTCCAGACAAAAAAAGAACTTTTCAAGAAAAAAGATGAAGTGGTTTTATATCAATCTGGTGAGATTATGGTGAGGGGTAAATGGAGAGGGTTAAGACAAGATCTTTGCACTCCCCAAGAGAGATTAGTTCACCAAACTTTCAAATGGGCTCCACAAGGCACAAGAAGAGTTGGAAGACCCAGACCTACATGGTTGAGGACTATGAAGGATGAAATAGGAGATAACGAATGGAGAAGTATTGATTTAAAAGCTCAAGATAGAGACGACTGACGAAATCTTACCGAGGCCCTTTGCGTCAATAGCCGTAGGAGGAGATCATGGTGATGAAAAAAGTAAAGTTTATTGTTGAGAGATTGAGCAGGGAAAGGTGAATGAAAGGGACGCAGAGAGGAAGCTCTGAGGTGATGGAACAGTCTCATTTAAGGAGGAAAACTTGACTAATGACTTGTGGGAAAGATTGGGAATTATATCAGGAAAGTTCTATAGCATGAAGAACACTCATCAATCTCTTATTCCCTCCTGATATAAGAAAGAAAAAAAATAATAATAACAACAACAATACCTGTGAATTCATTCTCACTGAAGAGGCGTTTCATTATTTAAGCTTATTAAAATATAGTGTCACAGAGATGAGAATACACGAATCTTAAATGTACAAACTGGAAGTCAGTAGTCTCAATTTTTGTATCTCACATGATAAAGAGCAAGTGTCTGGCTATAATATACAGTACACACACACACACACACACACACACACACATATATATATATATATATATATATATATATATATATATATATATATATATATATATACCGTTATATTTCTTTACGGTCACGCTCGACTCTCACCGTGACTCGTGTTACTCGTGTACGGG
>NC_090740.1:26389518-26392018 GCF_036898095.1 Palaemon carinicauda
GTCATTCTGAAGTTGAAATTGTTTCTTTGTCACTTAGAAAAAAAAAAAAAAAAAACAAAGCCAGAATCCCCAAATTACCAATACTGATAATCTTCCTGCATATATTTCTATTTAATTACCAAAAGTAGCCAAAATAAAAGAAGAGGCAAATAAAGAATGTGAAATGGAAGGAATAATTCCTGTTGTGATACATTTACCGGATTACCACGACTCTTAATGTCTCATTAATGCGTTTTTTGGTTGTTCCTCTGGCCATAAATGCACATCTCAAACATTTTGCATTTCTAAAAATGTTTAATGTTTCCGAGCATTAAATTCAATTAAACAACATTTTAAAAATATTTTAAAATATCGGAAAAGCTGATACTCATTTACCTTATCATGTAATGGTAATAAAAATAAACGGGATCTTTGAGAGAGAGAGAGAGAGAGAGAGAGAGAGAGAGAGAGAGAGAGAGAGAGAGAGAGAGAGAGAGAGAGAGAGAGAGAGGACATCAGCACGGTTCCACTTACCCTAGGGAGTGGAATTACCTTGTCAACGCTCTCCCTCGAGTGAAATTGGTCGTTATTTGAACTATTTACTGAAATGGATGTTAACGTCGGCCTGGCTTTAGAGTTGAACACGATGGAAATGATCAGTAAAATCAAATTTTTGTTTGATAATTTAGTGTGTGTGTGGGAGAGAGGGGGTTGCGTTCAAAATGCGTACTACCTCTGTTGACATTAGCAGTGGATGACGTACTTTGCAGTTGAAAGATACTGATGACTGCGACCTGTGACTAAAGTGGCTCCGTGACCAGCTTCATCTGTAAAAGGATAGTTGAAAAAAAAAACTACAACAACAACAACAACAACAACCTGCCGCAATCCCTCTTGCAAAGCATATTGGGCACATATAAACACATTATATACACGCAGGATCATAATCATCATCAACGCCTATTGACGCAAAGGTCCTCGGCTAGATTTCGCCAGTTATCTCTATCTTGAGCTTTTAATTTAATACTTTCCATTCATCATCTCCTACTTCACGCTTCATAGTCCTCAACCATGTAAGCCTGGGTCTTCCAAATCTTCTAGTGCCTTGTAGAGCCCAGTTAAACGTTTGGTGAACTAATCTCTCTTGGGGAGTGCGAAGAGCATGCCCAAACCATCTCCATCTACTTCTTACCAAGACCTCATCCACATATGGCACTCGAGTAATCTCTCTTATAGTTTCATTTTTAATCCTGTCTTGCCATTCAACTCCAAATATTCTTCTGAGGGTTTTATTCTCAAATCTACTAAATCTGTTGGAGATTTGTTTCACTGTCATACCACGACTCATGTCCATACAGTACCACAAATCTTAATCAAAATAAACAGATATATAGCATGATTTTTATATGTAATTTCAGGCGATTTGATTTACAAAATTTTATTCAACTTTGCCATTGTTTGACTTGCCTTTTTTCAATGTTTCACTAAACTTCAATTCTAATAACCCTGTATTGAAGATCATAGTTCCTAAATACTTGAGTGATTGTACCTCATTAATCCTTTCTCCTTCCAAAAATATTTCATCTTCCATTGCATATTCCGTTCTCATCACCTGTCTTTCTTCTATTTATCTTGAGCCAAACCTCCTGTGATATACAGTACATGCTGTATATAGACGTATATACAGTATGTATATATATATATATATATATATATATATATATATATATATATATATATATATATATATATATATATATATATATATATATATATATACACATCAAACACATATTTGTACTTGAGGGTCCTGGCGCCAGATGTGTTTCAGATTCTGGTTTCTCAGAGTCATTTGAGGTAGTGTTGAAAGTCACAGACCCTTTTTTCTTATCCCAAGAGTTTGGTTCCCATTTGCAGCTGGGTGGACTGATGGGTAATAGTCTGGGTTCGAATTAGGTCCTAGAAATATCAACTTGAATTCTGGATCATTTATCTAAAGCGCCAACCGACCATCCCAGAGTCATCGGGTACTATTAAACTTGAAGGAAGTGTGTGTGTGTGTGTGTGTGTGTGTGTGTGTGTGTGTGTGTGTATATGTACATATATATATATATATATATATATATATATATATATATATATATATATATATATATAGATTTGCAAATGAAGAAAGACAATTTTATAGAAATTGAAGTTATGTTTTATCCAAATAGGTTTTACTTCAGAAATGTGTTTAACATATGATATGAAATACATATATCTCGTCAATGAATGCATAACAAAATGCTGAATCATGATGTGAAGAAATATCCTTCCCTTATATAGTTTAAAATAAAATTTGAGATCACTATTATCTAAACACAACACGGAACTATGACACGAGGAAATCGTTCTATCATAGCACATTGCCGCATGACATTTAAGACACTTGTTTTCCTAAGTATATGGCCAATTTATCACAACAAGCGGCCACTCTGTTCTCCACGAAACTCTGATATATTATTATTATCATTATTAT
>NC_090740.1:26397018-26419518 GCF_036898095.1 Palaemon carinicauda
CTTGGCAAAGATGAACCTGCCATCCTCACCTCGAGTCTCAAACAGATATCTATTTCTATGACAAATGTCTTTAATCTTTACTGTACATGATACAGTCGGCCACAATCATTTTTCCAGAGAATTAAACGATAATGTGTTAAAATTAAGACAGCACAAGTCTTACATAGTTTCAAGAGAGAAATGAACTCCAAGAATAAATCCCATAACATAACGAGCATAAATGCAAGACATACCATAGCAGAAATCAGCCAAATGAAGGTTGAGAATACCACACTCACCTGAAAGAAAAGAAAATGAATTAATTATCACACTATCTGTTCCCTCTCCCTTTCTGTATATTTAAACTTTGAGAGAGAAACAGTTAGAGAAAGTACTGAGCTGTCTCGGAGATGAAACAATTTTGAGAGAGAAACAGTTAGAGAAAGTACTGAGCTGTCTCGGAGATGAAACAATTTTGAGAGAGAAACAGTTAGAGAAAGTACTGAGCTGTCTCGGAGATGAAACAATTTTGAGAGAGAAACAGTTAGAGAAAGTACTGAGCTGTCTCGGAGATGAAACAATTTTGAGAGAGAAACAGTTAGAGAAAGTACTGAGCTATCTCGGAGATAAAACAAAAATATATTTCTTAAACCGTAACTAAAAACAACGTTCCCTATACTGCAGAAGATTAAAATGCATAATATATATATTTTCAGTTGCCTTTTATTCTACAAAGGACCTAAACACACAGGAATAGAAGAGATATTGCCTGAAATATTCTATGCATTTCATATGCAATAAAGAAGTAGAATAATTTAAATACTGCACGTGGTATGATACTTCCTACCTCTGTGTTGTTATCCTTTTAAAGAATTTCTAGGGCTTTGTTAAACAATTAAATACATTAACAATTACATTTAAAATCAAATTTGGTATCTAAAAATCTAACACTAAACTTACTACTTTATCTGCAGAACATAAATGCTACACAGTATTCAAGAAGTTTTATTCCAGCTGTGACCAAGTTGTGGAATGATCTTCCTGATCGGATAGTTGAATCGGTAGAACTTCAAAAGTTCAAAGTTGCAGCAAATGTTTTTGCGGTGAACAGGCTGACATAAGTCTTTCATACTGCAGTTTATATATGAAATATCTGTTTTGATGTTACTGTTTTAAAAATATTTCATTGTTAATTTTTTCTCATATCGTTTATTTATTTCCTTATTTCCATTCATTACTGGGATATTTTTCCCTATTGGAGCCCTTGGGCTTATAGCATCTTGATTTTCCAACTAGGGTTGTAGGTTATCTAATAATAATAATAATAATAATAATAATAATAATAATAATAATAATAATAATACAAATTCGTCTAAGCTACATAACACTTCTCATGTGTGCAAAATCTCAGTATTCAAGCAAATTGTTTAAGACAGCCTTCTATGATTCTGCCTATATAAACTGTCCGCATTAGGTTTAAATTCCCTTGCGCTTTTGGAGAATCCACTAATGCTATGCGGTACAATGCTTTTGCCTTGGTGGAAAAGTGGAGCTCTCGCGCGAAATGTTTTTTACGCACTTCTGCACAGCAAAACTGCATCAGATATGAGCTTTTGGTTTGGTGCTTTAAGTAGAGAAGTTATTAAAGTGTTTCATGATTCAATAAGAATATCTTTACAATGCTAAGAATTAATAAAAATTGCTTGGTTAACTTGTATTTTTTTTTTTAGCGAAAAACTTAATTTGAAAATAAATAATCCTGAAATATATAAGATATTTGCGGATTTTGTTATATGAATATTATAGAGAAATGGTTTATCTTTCACGATGAGGTAATTATTTTGAGATAAATGTCGCTGGAGAAAAGCTGCGACTGATTACAAAATGCTACATATTTACCGAGTGAAATTTTGACATTTTTCAAATTTCGTATCGTACCTAACCAAGGAGTAAAAGATAGAAAGAAATTGAAGTCCGAATCAGAGAAATGAATAGATTTCTAATATAGAACATAAATAAAAAAAAATTTGTATTGTCAAAAAAATATTGAGCAATTTCCGTGACCGGAAAATAAAGCTAGACACTTGTTTTTTATTATATGCGGGAGATGTACTGTATTATTATTATTATTATTATTATTATTATTATTATTATTATTATTATTATTATTATTACTTGTTAAGCTACAACCCTAGTTGGAAAAGCAGGATGCTATAAGCCCAGTGGCCCCAACAGGGAAAATAGCCCAGTGAGGAAAGGTAAAATAAAATATTTGAAGAACAATAACAATATTAAAATAAATATTTTCTATATAAATTATAAAAACTTTAACAAAACAAGAGGAGAAGAAATATGATAGAATAGTGTGCCCGAGTGTACCCTCAAGCAAGAGAACTCTTACTAGCATTACATGTTACTGCTAGTTTTTGTAATGTATTATATGTGAACATCAGTTCTCCCCACTATACTCATTTACCCATTTTCCCATACTACAACTTTGCACTAACATTTAAGGTAAATCATCTGACCAATTACATTAGTCTATCGATATCGATGTTAAACATTTTTTGAGACGTTATAGAAACTTTTCTCCGATCCACTTTTACACCTCACCAGTCAATATCCCATCTGCAGACTCCAACACAACTTTACTTCAATCATAAAAGCTTTTAACCGCTCTCAATAAATTTTCCTTTATATGTCATCATAGCTTCTCTTTCCATTCTACTGCATAAGGATTTTTAGGTGTGTGTGTGTGTGTGTGTGTACCACAGTTTACCATTTGCTTTCAAACTTTACGATACGTGATTACTAATTAATACGAGTTCTAATTCCCCTTTTCTAATCTACAAAATTCTCTTCATAGCTACATATTCTCTCTCAATCAAGATCTTACTTTCAATCTTTCTATTATACCATACCAAAAAACATTGTGCCTATAATTCTCTCATAATCCTCTAAACATTTTCTTCGTCCACATATACCTTCCACACCTTGGTCAGCCACTAAATCATAATTTCACCATCATACAATAGTATCTCCCATGTATTCCCATCAAAGGTTGTTGTGGACGATGTGGTAACGTCTCTGACTGGTGAACATCAGACCAGGGTTCAAATCCAGCTCAAACTCATTAGTTTCTTTGGTCGTTGCAACCTCACAATCCTTGTGAGCTAAGGATGGGGGGCTTGGGGGAGCCTATAGTTCTGTCTGCTGTGTCACCAGCAGCCATTGTCTGGCCCTCCTTAGTCCTACTTTGGATGGAGAGGGGGCTTGAGCGCTGATCATATGTATATATGGTCAGTCTCTAGGGCATTGTCCGGCTCGATAGGGCAATGTCACTGTCCCTTGCCTCTGCCATTCATGAGCGATCTACTTTCAATTTTTTTCAGCCCTATGACTTCCCTATTGCCATCCCAAGCAGCTACTTTCGCAAACATTCTCAATCTCATGATTTCTTTTTCCACTCTTGTTGTATTCGCTCCTGTCAGTCTTGTACTCCTCTTCATATTCAACAAATCTTTACAATACTCACCAAATCAAACACTCAAAACGCCACCTTTTATTCTGATATATGTTTGTTCTATGCACGTACTGGAATTCCTCTTATATGGATCAGATAAAATATTAACGATGAAAATTAATTGCAATTACAGTTTCCAGATGAATAATGCTCTTTTTGTTTACCCGAATGAAAATTAAATAAAAATGATAATAAAGTAAAAAAGATAGGTAGCAATATTTCCCTTAGAAATCTATTAGATTATGCATTCATAAAAAATAACATATAAATATGGCAATAAATGAACTAAATGTCTAAATGTCTTTGACTCAATTCTGCACAGGACGACTTTTAAGAAAGGAACTGCATGTTATCATTATTTTTCTTTTTAATCAAGTACCTTTGTCATCATGAGAAAACTGTACCTTATCGGAAGAAAACCTTAAAAGTTATCCATAATGTATACATAAAATGGTTATATATCCAATAATCTTAATAGTTTTTCAATGCACTGACGTTTTTATCATAACCAAACTATTGTATTCGAAAACCATATATAACACATACGAAAATTCTTCTATGATTATTACAATAAAAATTAAGATGGTTTTGTTCTAAAGGTTATTATCACAAAAGGAGTTTGTTCTGCCATAGAACCACACCGAATCAGATTATGTGAAAGTTACAAATTATCCAGTTACTGTTTATAAAATTCGCTTTTCCCGACGCAACATTTCGGCCGCAACGCGTTACGAGACAGTGTCGGGTGTCTCTTCTCATCTTCAGGCAGGAAGAGGAGCAATGTTGCCACTGACCCAGCCTAAGCATTCCGCCTGATAAGCAAAATGGCCTTTAAACGCTGTCGTACCACAAACAAACTAAATATCCACCAAATTACTAATTATAATCATAATTTCTATACTTTGTTAGTTTAAGTTCAAAATACAATAATGATCAACAAATATAAAAAAATGACTTTATATCATAGATATAAAACAGATTTATTTGCCACAAATAGTATTTCAACCTTAATAACTATGCAGAAATATTTTCCGTTCCAGACAGAATAAAGCAAAGATCGGAAATTGAAATGATGGAGATAACTCTAAAGATTGATTTTTCTGATAACCCCAACCCCCCAATTCGGCCTTTTGGCAACCATGAATAGGATTAGAATACAGAAAAGCTTTAATAAAGCAAATTAAACGCAACAATGTCTAAAGAAATATGAAGATTAAACAATGAAGTGAAAAATTGAAATACGACGAGTTAGAAAATCTTGTGTTAATTTGTTCTAGCACCAGATTGAATTTTATTATTATTATTATTATTATTACTACTACTACTACTACTACTACTACTACTACTACTACTACTACTACTACTAGTCAAGCTACAACCCTAGTTGGAAAAGCAAGATGCGATAAGGCCAAGGGCTCCAATAGGGAAAAATAGCCCAGTGAGGAAAGGAAACAAGGAAATAAATAAATGATGGTAACAAATTAACAATAAATCATTCTAAAAACAGTAACAGCGTCAAAACAGATACATTATTATTATTATTACTTCCTAAGCCACAACCCCAGTTAGAAAAGTTGGAAAAGCAGGACGCTATAAGCCCAGGGGGCCCCACCAGGGAAAACAGCCCAGAGATGAAAGGAAACAAGGAAAAATAAAATATTTTAAGAAGAGTAACAATATTAAAATAAATATTTCCTATATAAACTAAAAAGCTTTAATAAAACAAGAGGAACAAAAATTAGATAGAATGGTGTGCCCGAGTGTATCCTCAAGCGAGAAAGACTTTTAATAGCACCGGACTGAATCATGATATGTAAAGAAAAGACTCGTCATAGCACACAGTGCTTAGTCTCTTCATGTTTTTACTAGAATCGAGAGAACACAATGCTTCGGGAAGGAAATTTCAAATTCAAATATGCGATTCACACGAGAATCGTTCATTTTAATGGAAATCCGCAGAATCCTCGCCATTCTGTATTTTCTTTGAAAACACGCACAGGGTAAAACAAATTCAACCGTACCGAGGTAAATGGTAATTCCGAAATACGAAATATTCACTTTTCAGTGGAATAATTATAGGAGATTTTCCATATCAAGTGCTGCAATCCGCTTTTGGTTAGAATTAAAATTTAAGCATTTGTAAAGGGAATATTTCAGACGCTGGGACTGTGGTGGCCGATGTGGTAACGTCCCTGACTGCTGAACGCCAGACTGGGGTTTGAGTCCCACTTAAACTCGTTACTTCCTTTGGTCACTGCAATCTCACCATCCTTGTGAGCTAAGGAAGGGGGTTTGGGGGACCCTATAGGTCTATCTGCTGAGTCCTCAGCAGCCATTGATTGGCCCTCCTTGGTCATAACTTGGGTTGAGAGGGGTCTTGGGCGCCGATCATATGTAATATGGCAGTCTCTAGGGCATTTTTCTGGTTGTTAGGGTAATGTCAATGTCCCCTGTCTCTACCATTTATGAGTGGCCCTTAAAAAAAATGACTATGACTATGTCTGACGTTGAATAAAAGGAATACTTCGGACGCTGTCTTTAAAAAAGCTTTCGGTGAATAAAAAGATTCATTATTTTGAGAGATTCATGAGATTAAAAGAATGATTTAAATTTGTTTATAAGTAAAGAATGATGAGGACGGCAATGAGAGAATGAAGTGAAATCCCCATGCAAATATTACAAAATTAATAAAAACATTATAATCATGTATGAATTACTTGAACAATAGCCTTCTATTTGCTGGAAGTGTGCAAGGTCAAGCAGACAAAAGCTATTGTGCGTATATTACAAAATACAACGAAATACTCGTTATCATTATTTATCAATTTAACGATGAATTTCGCAGATCACCATAAATAATTTACAGTAATATATACTTGTAATGATTATATTACACTTAAGAGAGAGAGAGAGAGAGAGAGAGAGAGAGAGAGAGAGAGAGAGAGAGAGAGAGAGAGAGAGAGAGAGAGAGGGCAAATAAACTATATATAATTAATTTCAGCAGGATTAAATTTATTTTAATGAGGAAATAATTATTCATTTACCAACGGAATAGGCTGAGAGAAGGGACCAAGGCTTAGGGCACCGAGCGAACTTACTGTAACTTAATGCTGTTAAATTGAGAAGATAATACACACGCAGACCGTAGCTTAAATGCACAGCAAGAATTATCAAAAGGTAATAATACTCAAGCATTTCACAGGATGTAATTAACAACAACAACAACAATAATAATAATAATAATAATAATAATAATAATAATCTCCCCTATAAAATAAAGAAAAATTGTCTGGCTATATACAGTATACTGTAAAAGAAAAATATAAATATATATATATAATATATATATAAATAAATAAATATATATATATACAGTATATATATATATATATATATATATATATATATATATATATATATATATGTGTGTGTGTGTATATATATATATATATATATATATATATATATATATATATATATATATATATATTCAATTTATGCAATTAAATGCCAGAGGTGGCTATAATTCACAGAGGTCCTTTGCAATTAAATGTGAAGGGTAGTTGTACTTGAAAAAATTCTGCACAATTAAATTCCATGGGTTATATAAAAAAAAAAAGGTCTAAAATTAAAGTCAATGCCTGGGGAGGCTACATTTCAAAGATGTCTGCGCATTTATATGGCATAGGTGGCTATATTTCACAGAAGCCAATGCAATTAAATACTAAAGGTGTTCATCTCCCTACGCTATTGCATTTGCATGGGTGGCTACATTTCCGAGAATTCCATGTTATTTAAAGTCCGTAGGTGGTTACATTTCACAAATATCTGAGCAATGAAATGCTAGACCGGGAGGGGGGGGGGGGGTTGTATTTCCCACAAGTCTACACAATTAACTTCCTTAGTAGCTTCATTTCACAACATTTTATTCACTTAGATGCCATGGGTAGCTGTATTTTAAAAGGCTAACGGAATTGAATACTAAGGAACTACAATTTTTGAAAATCTACGAAATTATATACTATTCGTAACTATATTACACAAAAGTATATCCAACAAAATAGCACACCTGGCTATATTTCACAGAAGTATACAGCAAATGTATACAGCATTTAATTCAATAGTGGCTATATTTCTAAAGAGTTTGCAGAGCTCGATGCAATGGGTTACTATATTTCATACAAGTCTTTTCACTCAAATGTTATGGGTGGCTACATTTTATGAAGTTTTACACAATAAAATGCCATAAGTAATTATAATTTTACACAGGTCTACACAGTTAAATGCCATTCCTAGCTATATCTAATAAATATCTATTATATTTACATATTATGACTAACTATACTTAAAAAGTCTTTGAAATAAAATTCTATGAGTGATTATATTTTACAAAGGATCAATGAAATTCAGTGGGTGGTTATTATACACAAAACATTGCCAAATATAATGTGATGGTTGGCTATACTCCTATCAAATCTACACAATTGCATATCATGGATAATTATGGTTCACAAAGGTCTATACAATTAAACTACAAGGTTTGATATAATCCTCACAAGTATACGCAATGAGAGGCCATGGCTGGTTTATTATTATTATTATTATTATTATTATTATTATTATTATTATTATTATTATCATCTAACCTACAACCCGAGTTGGAAAAGTAGGACGTGTCTATGCAATTAAAATGTTATGGGATGCTATATTATAAAAAAAAAAATAAAAAAAAAATAAAGTCTACACAATTAAGTGCCATTTTGACTTTATTAAAAAAAAATAGAAAAAAATAAATAAATAAATAAATGCTATAAGTATTAAGATTTAGAAAATGTCAACACAATTAAAATCCATGATAGGCTATATATAACATTAATCGGCTTAATTAAATGCCATAGAGGATAACACTTTACAGTTCATTTTGCAATTAAATGTCCTAAGTATCTATTCTTTACACAAATCTATGTAGTTAAATTCCACGCATTAATATATTGCACTAAAGTCTCCACAATGTATTCCCCTAGTTGGCTATATTTCAGAAATTTTAATGCAATATTAATGGAGGATGAACTAGAATATCAATTCATAACTATCCTGACCAAATATGTAACCTATGAGGTATGCTGCTATTTTAAATTTCTTGGTAGTTTTGTTAGTTTATATCAGGATTATCTACCTTATGAGAGCACTATTCCATGGACTGCTCTTCATTAGCTTTAAGTGACTATTGTCAATTCTCAACTAAATTATACGGATTCTGATTTATAAATAATTATATAGCATTTTATACTTTTTTACATTATTACCTCCAACGACTTCCATAGGTTTACCTCATTCCCCAGTTTTTTAGTCTAAGAGTTAAAGTTCCGATATTGAAATTCGATGTAGGCCTACTACACAGGCCAATCTTAATTTATCCTTTAATCGTAAAACTTTGACTAGTCCTAAAGTTTCCTTTGACAAAATTTGACTTTTCTTTAAACAATATTCAGGTGATATACAGTATATGTCTCATGCAGACTTCTAAACGTATTTTTAATTTCGTTTTTACTTCCTTCATACTTTTTAGCACCATTTTTGTTTGCTTAGTACTCTATAATTTGTAAAACATATTTTAAACCATTATTCGGCGAATCTAAGCAATATCCATTCAAACTAGAATTTGTTCACCTTGAATAGAATCGAACAACTGACTCTGTTTTCCTCTACCAAATTCCTTATCCAATAATGCTTTTTTTTATCACTATCCAAACAATGAAGATGTTTTGAGTTGGATATGCCAGTTACATAGGTCTGAGGGAGAGGAGATACAGAGGCAGCATTAAAAAAATCCTGTCACACATTTCAAGATAAAATCCGATTACTGAGAAGATCAAGAAACGGGGATATTGGAAAAGGTTGCTATTTGAAAAATCCAAAATTTCCAGAAATGACTTCAAGCGTGTCAGAGAAACTGAAAATGGAATAATGGAATAAAAGAAGGTGTATAAATATGAAGGGAAGTAGACACTCTTTAGCTATGGTAAGCAGCTCTTCTAGGAGAAGGACACTCCAAAATCAAACCATTGTTCTCTAGTCTTGGGTAGTGCCATATCCTCTGTACCATGGTCTTTCACTGTCTTGGGTTAGAGTTTTCTTGCGTGAGGGTATACTCGGGAGCACTATTCTATCTTATTTCTCTTTCTCTTGTTTTGTTAAATTCTTTATAGTTTATAAAGGAAATATTTATTTTAATGTTTTTACTATTCTTCAAATATTTTGTTTTTTCTAGTGTCTTTTCCTCACTGGGCTATTTTCCCTAGCATCCTGCTTTTCCAACTAGAGTTGTAGCTTAGCAAGTAATAATAATAATAATAATAATAATAATAATAATAATAATAATAATAATAACAATAATAATAGAGGAGGTAAGAAAGATGGAATAATGTAATGATAGCTTCTTTTCGTAAAAGCACAGGCAAAGGTTTTGCTAAGACGCGAGTAAGCGATGGTAAGAAATCTTTGGCTATAAATGATGAATATTGAAGGAAAAATTATTTCACTAATAACTACAAGATGAGTCTTTTTATAATTTATATATGAAATATTTGTTTTGATGTTGTTACTGTTTTTAAAATATTTAATTCTAATTGTTCATTATTTGTCATATCGTTTATTTCATTATTTCCTTTCCTCGCTGGGCTATTTTTCCCTGTTGGAACCTTTAGGCTTATAACATCTTGCTTTTCCAACTAGGGTCGTAGCTTAACTAGTAATAATAATAATAATAATAATAATAATAATAATAATAATAATAATATTTCATTATGAAAATTATAAATATATAGATTATTGCGATGGCTTCAAAGTTTACTTGTGACTGATCTATTTTAACCTTGTTACTGATCTTAACATATTTATAATTTTCTATAATGATTTCTCATATATAGTTCATTCATTATTGTTCTACTTCCTCTCCGTACTGGGCTTCTCTCCCCGAGATACTTTGGCCCATGACCCATTTCTTCAAATTATTTACTCATTTATGAGCCGTTCAATTCTTCTGTACCACACTATGCATGTAGTCTATTTCAAAAGCTTCAATAATTTTCTTTATTACCTTCATCCCTATATACTTCACTTACATAAAAGACGGTTCAACAAATCCCTTCATAATCCTCTAACTTGGTTTCAAAGAAAATCCTACTTCTATCATTGTTTTAGAAACCCGTCTTCTCTTTCATGTTATCATCATGGAACATATTAATTCTCAAATTCTTGAGGATATCAACTGCTTGTAATCTTTCACTAACAATGTTATATACTTCTCAGTCTTTCTGGGATTCATTTCATCATCATTATCTCCTCCTACGCCTATTGACGCAAAGGGCCTCGGTTAGATTTCGCTAGTCGTCTCTATCTTGAGCTTTTAATTCACTACCCCTCCATTCATCATCTCCTACTTCGCGCTTCATAGGATATTAATTTACTATAATAAATTACTCTTCTCTTGCAAATGCTTTCAACTGTTTTTACCTAGTGTTACTATGCCTTGTCAGTGTTGTATAATCGGCCAACCTTAGTACAGAACTCGTCAGTATCTTACAGGGAATGTTTTCTTTTTTTAACACTTTCACACAAGCAATTGTTCCCTGGCATTTATTGAATATTTCTCAATCTCTTCCTCTTTCTTTTACATTTCCTTAACCATTTTGTTTTAATAAAAATATCAATATTTATGTATGGAGATGTACAGACGTCATACATCAAGCATCTTATCTGTATAATCTTACTCCCAAGGCTTAATGAATCCTTTAAGAAAATTATAATGACAGAGACTTTGGAAAGAAAGAAGTTTGGGAATACCATGATAGAATATGTTTGACAAAGACTGTGATCTGACAGACATCAGGTTCAGTAGCTGTTTTGAATTGAGGGTTGTCTTTGAGTATTTCCTATTCCATCTCGTTGGAGGAAACCAGGAATGTTGTGTTTGATCCGAGATCAAAGAGGGCCGAGAGAGAGAGAGAGAGAGAGAGAGAGAGAGAGAGAGAGAGAGAGAGAGAGAGAGATGTCAGACTAAAGGTAACCAGGAAACGAATATATAAACAAATGAAGGTCTAAGCTTCTGCTAGGAAAATGAAGATGTCTTAAGAAAATAATAAAAATATTAATGCATTCAAGAGGGAAAGGAATAATTGCGAGAAAAACTGGAACACTTTTCTAAATATATTTATTAGACTTGTAGGAACACAAACCTGCCCTAGTTGGGAACTGCTAGAGAGTAAAGCAATGTGATTCAAAGGATAATGTATTATACCTTGGTTGCTATTAAATGGATAAAGATAAGAACGTGACAAAATCATTTAGAGGAATCTTACATATATGAAGAAGGTCTTTAAGCAAAGGTTTAGGTTATTTGAGTTATCTGTGATGAGAAAGGGTCGAGTTGTTGGAGATATTTATCAAGAGGTGTAGAACTAAAATAACAGAGTAAGGGAAGCCTGTAAGGAGAAGAACGCGTGAAGGATGACACTAACATACAAATCTAAAATGATAAGGCGAAAGAAATGGAAATAGAGGAATTCAGAAGGAACCTAAGCCTTAATCTAGTGTTATTCAAATATTTTCAGTTAGAAAACTGGTGTTGATTTAATACTTTCAAATTCCTTTTAATACTTCAATCTCATACTAGAAAATATGACAGCGATAAATGCTGTGGATATTTTTTTCAAGTTAGAGTGAACCTTATTTGCCAAGGCAAACAAAATACCCAACAAATATCAAACTGTCAATACGCAACCAGAACTGCTCGATTAGCAGAGCATTCTGATTTTCGCATCACCGTCAGAGCTCCTCTACTGGACGCGTGACTATGTCCGGGTCTAATCGCATCACTGGGCAATTGACTGACAGATCCGTGAGCAGTGTCTAAGCACACAACGGCCGTTGAGAATAGCAATTTCAACACTGATCGAAACGTTGTATCGACGGTTTGTTGTTTGTTGTGCTGCTCAAGAGTGGCAGAGGTAAGGGACAGTGGCAATGTCCTAATTAGCAGGACAATGAGAGACTGACCATATATACATATAATCAGCACCAATGACCCCCCCCCCCAAGCTAAGACTAGGGAGGGACAGGCAATGGCTGCTGATGACTTAAAAGGTAGAACTATAGGCACCCCAACACCCTATCATTAGCTTACAAGGATGTTGAGGCTGCAGTTACTACTAGGATCTACCGAGCTTGAGCGGTACTCGAACCCCAGTCCGGCGAATGCTAGGCAGGGACGTTTCCAATAGGCCACTACAACTATTGAAATAATATAACTATTTTCCAGATCTTGTTATATGAATACATGCACCTGGAATATTTTATGTAAAAACTTTTTATATATATGAATTATTATAACTTTTGCAATTCAAAAATAAATTTCACAGCTTCTCTTTGTTATTCATAGTTCCTGGGAATTTCTTATGGTTAAATTAAATTATGAAAAAATATAACCATGATTCATGTCAATAAAATAATATATATATATATATATATATATATATATATATATATATATATATATATGTATGTATGTATGTATGTATATATATGTATATACATATATATATATATATATATATATATATATATATATATATATATATATATATATATATATTATATTCTATATAAAGAGAGAGAGAGAGAGAGAGAGAGAGAGAGAGAGAGAGAGAGAGAGAGAGAGAGAGAGAGGACTTTAAACAAATATGTAAATAAGTGCTGAGGACAGAGAGAGAGAGAGAGAGAGAGAGAGAGAGAGAGAGAGAGAGAGAGAGAGAGAGAGAGAGAGAGAGAGCATAAGTGGGTGGTCATTTAGAACTTCCAATAGGTAATTACATTATATTCTAGTAAGCCACATAAGATTCGATAGATATACACAACATATCTTTATTAGATATGTTAGTTTAAAATAGATGAAAACTAAAATGTGTTTGTAAATGTAATTGCCAGCGGTTTCTATTAGTAGGAAATGGAAAGAGGATACAAGGGCAAAACCATAGAATATATATGGGTTTGGTTGGAATTAGAAAAATTCATGGATTGATTTACAAGGTCAGCAGAGATTGCTTGTCGGTATAGAAAGGTAGCAAAAACAGCAGGAGTGGGATAAATGAAGGAAAAGTTCAATAAATAAAAGAGCATTATGTTACTTCATAGCAATAGGGATCATGTAAATGTATATGGAAAAATGGAAAGGGTAGCCAAGAACAAATTTGGTATAAAAAAAGGGTCCAAGAACTTCTAGTAAAATATGATGGTCCATTGGGAAGTAAAGATAGAGCGAAAGGGTAAAGAACTAATGGATCTCAGAATACTAGATGCAAATGGAGAGGGTATCCGATGCTAATTAATTCCTAGATTTATGGAATATCTTAAACAGAAGACAGGCAGAGCTGAATTAGATTAGAGAGAGTCAGTTGTTAGTGCTTGTGAAGTGCATATGGATGTTAAGGCAATTACATTGTTAAAGAATAAAAGGACAACAGCAGCTGATGGAATTACAAGAGAAACACTGCACTACTATGGTGTAACTGACGGGTGACCTGGCGTGTAAGGTATGCTCGAATGACGGAAAAGAGAGGCTAGACAACAAGTAGCATGGATGAAGAAAGCGTTTATTATACAACCACTTTGAGAGAAGTTTGAAAGTAAAGAGGGAAAAAACTGTGTAGTATAAATGAACTTGAATATAAGCTCATGCTGCAGTTGTTAAAGAGGCTAACTTTACTGTATAGAACCACTCAAAGGCTCATCAGTAGCACATTAATTCCCCTAACCTTAAACAAGCTTTGCCGGTCACCATATGAAGGCCCTTCTTTCCAGTATGTCTTTCAAACCATCTATCCATCTCTTTATGTGTCTGTCTTTTTGTTCTTAACATTTAGTCATATCATTATTGTGCTTTTATAAAATTTTTCACTTTCATCTACTTTAAACTAACATATCTAGCATATATTAGCATGCGACCTGGATGATGCCCAAGGCCATTGAACCAGAATCACACCTGGGTCATGCCTTAGGGCTTAGGCCATTAATTTGAACTAGAATAAGACCAAAGTCATGCACTAGGCCACAAATTTGATCCAGAATGAGACCAATGTCCTGCACTAGGCCACAGATTTGAACAAGAATGAGACCAATGTCATGCACTAGGCCACAAATCTGAACCAGAATGAGATCAATGTTATGCACTAGGCCACAAATTTGAACATGAATGAAACCAATGTCAGGCACTAGGCCACAAATTTCAAATTTGAGCCAGAATGAGACCAATGTCCTGTACTAGGCCACAAATTTGAACAAGAATGAGACCAATGTCATGCACTAGGCCACAAATCTGAACCAGAATGAGATCAATGTTATGCACTAGGCCACAAATTTGAACATGAATGAAACCAATGTCATGCACTAGGCCACAAATTTCAAATTTGAGCCAGAATGAGACCAATGTCCTGCACTAGGCCACAAATTTGAACCTAAATAAGACCAATGTAATGCACTGGGCCACTAATTTGAACCTAAATAAGACCAATGTCATGCACTAGGCTACAAATTTAAACCAGAATGAGACCAATGTCCTGTACTAGGCCACAAATTTGAACCAGAATGAGACCAATGCCATGCACTAGCAAACAAATATGAACCAGAATGAGACCAATGCCATGCACTAGGCCACAAATTTGAACCAGAATGAGACCAATGTCCTGCACTAGGCCACAAATTTGAACCAGAATGAGACCAATATCCTGCACTAGCAAACAAATATGAACCAGAATGAGACCAATGCCATGCACTAGGCCACAAATTTGAACCAGAATGAGACCAATGTCCTGCACTAGGCCACAAATTTGAACCAGAATGAGACCAATATCCTGCACTAGCAAACAAATATGAACCAGAATGAGACCACTGCCATGCACTAGGCCACAAATTTGAACCAGAATGAGACCAATGTCCTGCACTAGGCCACAAATTTGAACCAGAATGAGACCAATATCCTGCACTAGCAAACAAATATGAACCAGAATGAGACCAATGCCATGCACTAGGCCACAAATTTGAACCAGAATGAGACCAATGTCCAGCACTAGGCCACAAATTTGAACCAGAATGAGACCAATGTCCAGCACTAGGCCACAGATTTGAACCAAAATAAGACCAATGTCCTGTAATAGGCCACAAATTTGAACCAGAATGAGACCAATGTCATGCACTAGGCCACAAATTTGAACCAGAATAAGACCAATGTCCTGCACTAAGCCACAAATTTGAACCAGAATTAGACCAATGCCATGCACTAGGCCACAAATTTGAACCAGAATGAGACCAATGTCCTGCACTAGCAAACAAATATGAACCAGAATGAGACCAATATCCTGCACTAGCAAACAAATATGAACCAGAATGAGACCAATGCCATGCACTAGGCCACAAATTTGAACCAGAATGAGACCAATGTCCTGCACTAGGCCACAAATTTGAACCAGAATGAGACCAATGTCCTGCACTAGGCCACAGATTTGAACCAAAATAAGACCAATGTCCTGTAATAGGCCACAGATTTGAACCAGAATGAGACCAATGTCATGCACTAGGCCACAAATTTGAACCAGAATAAGACCAATGTCCTGCACTAAGCCACAAATTTGAACCAGAATGAGACCAATGCCATGCACTAGGCCACAAATTTGAACCAGAACAAGACCAATGTCCTGCACTAGGCCACAAATTTGAACCAGAATAAAACCAATGTCATGCACTAAGCCACAAATTTGAACCAGAATGAGACCAATGCCATGCACTAGGCCACAAATTTGAACCAGAATGAGACCAATGTCCTGTACTAGGCCACAAATTTGAACCAGAATGAGACCAATGTCCTGCACTAGGCCACAAATTTGAACCAGAATGAGACCAATATCCTGCACTAGCAAACAAATATGAACCAGAATGAGACCAATGCCATGCACTAGGCCACAAATTTGAACCAGAATGAGACCAATGTCCTGCACTAGGCCACAAATTTGAACCAGAATGAGACCAATGTCCTGCACTAGGCCACAGATTTGAACCAAAATAAGACCAATGTCCTGTAATAGGCCACAAATTTGAACCAGAATGAGACCAATGTCCTGCACTAGGCCACAAATTTGAACCAGAATAAGACCAATGTCCTGCACTAAGCCACAAATTTGAACCAGAATGAGACCAATGCCATGCACTAGGCCACAAATTTGAACCAGAACGAGACCAATGTCCTGCACTAGGCCACAGATTTGAACCAGAATAAAACCAATGTCATGCACTAAGCCACAAATTTGAACCAGAATGAGACCAATGCCATGCACTAGGCCACAAATTTGAACCAGAATGAGACCAATGTCCTGTACTAGGCCACAAATTTGAACCAGAATGAGACCAATGCCATGCACTAGGCCACAAATTTGAACCAGAATGAGACCAATGTCCTGTAATAGGCCACAAATTTGAACCAGAATAAGACCAATGTCCTGTAATAGGCCACAAATTTGAACCAGAATAAGACCAATGTCCTGTAATAGGCCACAAATTTGAACCAGAATAAGACCAATGTCCTGTAATAGGCCACAAATTTGAACCAGAATAAGACCAATGTCAGGCACTAGGCCACAAATTTGAACCAGAATGAGACCAATGTCCTGTAATAGGCCACAAATTTGAACCAGAATAAGACCAATGTCATGCACTAAGCCACAAATTTGAACCAGAATGAGACAAATGTCATGCACTAAGCCACAAATTTGAACCAGAATGAGACCAATGCCATGCACTAGGCCACAAATTTGAACCACAATGTGACCAATGGCATGGACTAGGCCGCAAATTTGAACAAGAGTGGGACCTGGGTCATGACCTAGTTCACAAATTTGAACAACAATAGGACCTGGGGTCATGGGGTATAAATCTGAACCAGAGTGGGACGTGGGTCATGCTCTAGGCCATAAATTTGAATCAAAATGGGTCCTGGGTCATGCTTGGGCCATAAATTTCAACCAAACTGAAGACTTATTAATTATTATTCACATAAACTATGGGGATCCTCGTAGTCGGCTCTCCAACCTCCCAGATAAATCATGGCCAGACTCCGAAAAGATTCAACGTGCATAAAATTGTCGTGAGATGTATGATGAAATGCAAACTTTTCTCAGTAAAACCGCAGCTTAGAGGAGTCAAAATACTCTACTTGAAATATTTATCGTTAATAAAAAAAATCAAACGAAACCCAAAAGTGGAAATTATGTGAAATTATTTGAATTATAAATATGCAACTACCATTACATGATGAATCCCAAAACAGATGTGAAACACAATTTAAAAGAGTCAAAATACTGTACTTTAAATATTCAACTGTAATAAAAAAATTCAAATCCAAAAATGGAAATTTTCATGGGAAATTACTTGAATGATATAGGTACAACTACCATTAAGTACTGGATACCAAAACAGACGAAAGAAGAGGATTGAACCTAGTCAAATCCTCTATCTTGTAAACCCATACATTCACTCAACTTGAACCAAGGCTTTACAGTCTGGGGTAAGCTGCAATATGGTCCAATATTCCCAATGCAGGATTAAGGTAACGAAGATAACACTTGAACCCATGTCATCGTCACTGAGGTGTTACGTGACGTTGCATGAAATCAATTTCTAAATCAATTGGAGAGTGGAATACAGCCACTCATTTCCTTTTGAAGTTTCAACAATTCTTTAATGGAAGTAAACAAATTATAATTTGAGGGAAAAGAAAAATGTTGAGATCCAAAAAACACGATGCTTGATTTATTCACATTCATGGAATAAGGAAGATTAAAATGCTTGAAAACACAGGAACATGAATACCTAAAAACTTTATCATCATCATCATTATTATTATTATTATTATTATTATTATTATTATTATTATTATTATTATTACAAACTAAGCTCCAACCATACTCGCAAAACCAAGATGCTATAAGCCTAGGGGATCCAACATGGAAAAATGGCCCATTCAAAAAGGAAATAAATAAACGATATGAGAAAAAATACAAATAGAATAACATAATATGGGCACCAGAAAAATAACTAAAACAAATAAAGCTCTAAACAATAAAAATATATATTCATTAAATTCTCAAGTACAAAGAACAACGTAAATATAGAAAAAATTAAATTCATGAGCTGAATCATAAAATGCTCAAAATTCAAACAAAAAGACAGAAACCGACAAAGAAAAGGGATGTGGTCGAAAGATCCTTTACATAATGATGATGAGAAACCCGAGTAAATTTCCATCCATCATTTGATCGAGAGTAATGACTAGAGACTTCTGGGTAACTTGATATAAAGAAAAGTCCATTACGGAGGAAATCAAATAGTATTTGAACCCCTCCAGGGGGAGGGGGGGATTGGTCGATGGCAGGGGGGAAGTGGGAGGAGAGTAAGAGTGGGAGGAACTGCGAAATGAGAGCTATATTAATTCAACCTCACGTTGTGGATATCATCATACATCATCTACATAATGACTCTCTCTCTCTCTCTCTCTCTCTCTCTCTCTCTCTCTCTCTCTCTCTCTCTCTCTCTCTCTCTCTCTCTCTCTCTCTCTCTCTCTCTCTCCCAAATAAATTGTATTTATGTTTCCTCGTGTTGTTTATTTACTATTCAGAAGTCATCATTTTCTATATATTACCATATGAATAATTTGTAACGTGATTTGGTAATAATTTGATATAATATATATATACATATATATATATGTATATATATATATATATATATATATATATATATATATATATATATATATATATATACATATATATATATATGTATATATATACAAACATATATATATATATATATATACATATATATATATATATATAGATGTATATATTGTATATACATCTCTCTCTCTCTCTCTCTCTCTCTCTCTCTCTCTATATATATATATATATATATATATATATATATATATATATATATATATATATATACACATATATATATATAGATGTATATACTGTATATGCATGTATATATACAGTACACATATATACATATCAAATTTGAAGAGAATGAGTCAGAAAATTAGATGGCGAGATAAGGTGAAGGAAGATATGGAGAGAAGAGGTTTGGTGAAAGAGGATACCTTTGATAGAACGCATTGGAGAGGGCGTATCAGGCAACCGACCCCTTAATGAAGGGATAACGATGAGAAAGAATAACACACAGACACACACTCACACACACAGACACACACAGACACACACACACACACACATATATATATATATATATATATATATATATATATATATATATATATATACTTTTCAGCGAGGGGACAAAGGCTCAAATCCTACAGGAGAATAAACAGATGAGCAATTCCTTTTAAAAAGAAAAAACCATTATTTCTTTGTTGACAGACGGTATTTAAATCAATCGTGATTGGTCGAAAAAAAATGGAAAAGGGGAGAAGGTTCTCTGAAATGTAGAAAATAACGATGCCATTCTCTTTAGGATTGATTGATTGATTTAGAGTTCTCTGGCATCTTTAGGAAAAAATTCATATATACTCACATACAATCACACATCCTGCTTTTCCAACTAGTTTGTAGTTTGTCTAGTAATATATATAAATATATATATATATATATATATATATATATATATATATATATATATATATATATATATATATATATATATATATATATATATATGTATGTGTGTGCGTGAGCGAGCGTGTATATGGATGCACACACACATATATATTCATATATATATATTTATATATAATATATATATATATATATATATATATATATATATATATATATATAAAACGTGTGCGTGCGCAAAATTATTTAAAGAACAATAAAGGTATCATAAATTTAGTCATATATATATATATATATATATATATATATATATATATATATATATATATATATATATACACATACATATATATATATATATGTATGTGTATATATATATGTATGTGTATATATATATATATATATATATATATATATATATATATATATATATATATATATATATATATATCACCCACGAAGGGCATTTTATACAGAATTCTATCTTGGGAATATATATCCACTTGGAATTCATTTTATGGTAACAGCTTCTGGCCGGGTAGAGATTTGAACCCCCACCTGTTCGGCCAGAAACCATGCCTGCGAAGACACTACCGACTGAGCCATCAGGAGTAGAGTCTTCGCAGGCATGGTTTCCGGCCGAACAGGTGGGGGTTCGAATCTCTATCCTGCTAGAAGCTGTTACCATAAAATGAATTCCAAGTGGATATATATTCCCAAGATAGAATTTGGTATTAAATGCCATTCGTGGATGATATTTACATTGATTGAAATCACGTGTGCTAGTGATATATATATATATATATATATTTATATATATATATATATATATATATATATATATATATATATATATATGTGTGTGTGTGTGTGTGTGTGTGTGTGTGTGTGTCATACAGTATAAAATTTCCTAGACAACAATGAATAGTTGTTAATGGATATTATACTAACTACAGGAATGTGATATCTGGTGTTTTTGAAACCTTTGGGATCCAATACTATTTCGGTTATACAATTGTCATAATTGGTTTGCCTTGCTAGAATTTGTGCATCATTCAAATGGTACGAAATGGTATTGAACATCACCATGTCTCCAAGCGTGACTATTAGTAGTTACCGAATTTCATAAAAATCATTTAAAATTCTGCTTCATTCTTGATTGTATAAGAACTATACTCAACGCAGCGAAAAAGGGCCGATAGGGGAGAGCACCTGGTTTTAAACGGATTCCTTCATTTATGCCATATCTCCATAGATCACCAGTTTGCCTTTTTCTCCAACCCTGACGACCACCTTATCCTGTCTTTCTTTTTTTTCTCAGGAATCAGGATGTTTCTTTCATTAATAGTGCGTAAACATTATACTGACATTCAACAATTGAATATGATATTCAACTGGTTTCAACAACCGTAAATAAATATTCAATTGAAATGCAATAACCAAATTAGAATATTCTACTGAATTACAAAACATATTGAATTTTAACAAGCAAACATAAATATTCTCCAGAATTTCAACAAATGTATATAAATATTGAGCTAAATTTCAACAACTGAAGGTAAACATTCTAATGAATTTTTACTACTGAATAAATATATTGTACTTATATATATATATATATATATATATATATATATATATATATATATATATATATATATATATATATATATATATATATATATATATATATATATATATATATTCTACTGAATTTCAACAAAATAAATATTTTACTGCATTTCAACAACCAAATATTGATTTTATACTGAATTTCAATAACCGAATGAAATATCAAACGGAATTTTAACAACGGAATATAGATATTTTACGGAATTTCAACAACTGAAAATAAATATACTGAATTTTAACAACTGAATATAAATATTTTACTGAATTTCAATAACTACATATATTGCAATTTAAGAGATGAATATAAACATATAACTTAAATATCATCAACACAAGGTAAAAATTCTACTGAATTTTAACTAATATTATACAGAGCTTTAACAGCTAAATATAAATATTCGACTGAATTTCAACAACTGAACATATTCAACTGAATTTCAACAATTGAATATATTCTACTGAATTTCAACAACTGAATATACTGCTCCTAATACTACACTAGTAAAGCATAGTAAACTTAAGTTTTGAAATCACGAACAAATATATTGTCACACGAACTTCCCAAATGCCGGTGACTTGGAGAGATGAGCTTGTAAAATGTATGTTGGCTCATCATATTGCGCGAGTCTTGCTCAGTATTCTACACATTAAAAACTTCAAGAAAACTACACTATAAAGGGAAGGATTTTG
>NC_090740.1:26427018-26442018 GCF_036898095.1 Palaemon carinicauda
GTCGGTGGGGAAAAGCTGATCATTTTTTTGGTGTAGCATAAGTTTACAGTGGTTGATAGCATGGATAGTTCAACTGCGTCATGGCATGGGTAGTTCAAGTGGGTGATGACATGGATAGTTAAACTGAGCGATGCCAAGGATAGTTCAATTGGGTGATGGCATGTATAGTTCAACTCTGTGATGGCATTGACAGTTCAATTGGGTGATGGCATAGATAGTTCAATTGGGTGATGGCATGGATAGTTCAACTCTGTGATGGCATGGATAGTTCAATTGGGTAATGGCATGGATAGTTCAATTGGGTGATGGCATGTATAGTTCAATTGGGTGATGGCATAGATAGTTCAATTCGGTGATGGCGTGGATATTTCAACTTGGTGATGGCGTGGATAGTAGAATTGAGTGATGATGTGGGTAGGTAACCCTGCACCGTAGGTTTGCGTGGCTGTCAGGATAAAAGTTGGCAATTGTATCACTCTCTAATAACAACGTTTAGAACTTTAGTGCTTTATCCAAAACATCCATGATGGAATACTTTGGATGAAGCTGGCACTTTTAACCAGCCAACAATGTCTAGAACTCATCAAAAAAATGAAACCCACTGTAAGCTATTTCCTCCCTGAAGCGACGACGGAAAAAAAAAAAAAAAAAAAAAAAAAAAAAAAAAAAAAAAAAAAAAAAAAAAAAAAAAAAAAAAAAAAAAAAAAAAAGGGGGGGGGGGGAGGGGGGCAAGAGTAGCACTAAGCCTAATAGTGGTATGACTCCTACAGGGCTTGCATTATTAGCTGGTTAGTTTGCTTTTTGCCTGATGTAATTGACATGGTCCCTGATAATGAATTTCTTCCAACGTGATGAATTATCAGCATATTTTCATCGATATTTCAGTTATTATCACTTGGCCTAACTAGAACTATGCAAATGACGCCAATACACCTCATGGCAGTACACGTGCAATAGGGTATATTTTCTTTAAGCCCCACGAGCGTCTCAGGACTGTTAATCCCATTGCCTAATTTGAATTTAATATTTATTGTTCTCTACGTATTTTCGGATAATAGATTCTGTTCAAATTTCAATCCCTCAAAATAAAATCAATAAAGGTGGATATCTTCTTCATTTCCTAAATTACATCTTATAATTTAGGAATCTGTTCCGACGAACTTTAATCCAATATGCTACGATCAATTTCCTTCCCCTTTCCGTCACCTTCTTCCTCTTTATTTGACCTAAAAAGGCTGGGGCACCTCTAAGAAAAGCTAAATTGGTAATAAATAAAAGTTTTCGATTATCCTTATCCCACATCCCAAACCACCTACAAATAAAAGTTGCAGATGATCCCATATCCCAAACCACCTACAACCCCAAAACACAACTACGGGCTGCAAGTGTGCAAGAGCCGTGCCTGGCCGTAATGGCTAGGCAATCTGAAACAACAACAACAACAACAACAACCATATCTTTTTTTTCTAATCCCAATATCCTATTATAACCCACGTCTTGTATTCCATAATCGTAAAGTAGACGCTTCTAAGGGACTTTAAAAAGTGATAACCTAATCACAAAGCCTGTCAAATCCATTTACGGTCCCTTCCTCGCTCCTATCTCCTGATAACCTTCCCAATATATCTGGCATTTTTTTCTGAACAGTCTTTGAAATCAATCTGGAGCAAAACCAATTTCAAAATCATTAAGTAGAAGTGGAACCGATATTGTCGAAATATATTTATAAAAATAAGAGTCAAATTACTTGAGAAAGTTTTTTTTTTTTTTTTTTTTTTTAGTCAATACTCATGTTAACAATCTCATTATAAAATAACCTTATAATCATCTTAATCCAGAATATATATTATTTTTTTCAACATGCAAATTAAGGACATTATTAATTACCAAATCTGATTTCGATATACCAATTGTTTATTGCTAATGAGAGAAGCGATGAAAAGAGATTATTTATCGAATCCAGTAAATTACAATTCACTCCACTTTATGTTGCCTAGAATATAAACTTCAATTCTTCTTCAAAATTAGAAATAATTCACTTTCATCTATAAATTTCCATTCTCCATACCTTTACCAATTTTCCTTCTTTACTCCATCGACGTATTTCAAACGCAGCTGATGTACATGTTTTAAACATGTTTAATACGCTACATAAATTCAGACATTCATCTCTTCCCTCGATTGTTTCTCCCTTTAACTAATAATGTTTAACAAATACCTACTTCCTTTTTCTTATTTTGTTATCTCACCTGATTTTACTTTCATTCCGTAGTGAAATTGCGAGGTTTTCCCTAAGCTGTACATGTCATATGGCCCACATGAATGAATCCTAAATACATACACCAGTAGAAAGAGAGGACTTCTTCTCCCCTAACAATTCTATAAGAATCGCGTCTCTCTCTCTCTCTCTCTCTCTCTCTCTCTCTCTCTCTCTCTCTCTCTCTCTCCAAACATCACATAACTGGTACCGGAAGATTTGAATTTTCAACAAATATTTTCCAATCTCTGCTATTCAGGCTTTTCACTTCGCTGATTTTACCTTGGACGACTTGGCTGGATGGATTCAATACATTTCCCAATGCAAATCTCCTTCCCTCCCTATCCCAAAACAGTGCTGGGTTACCTCCACTGTCTTCGATCTAAAAATTGCTGTAAAACCTGAAAGCACCCCCCCCCCCCCCCACACCTCCAACCATCCCCGTTTTACCGGTTCAAGAGACCTCAAATGGTTAAGTAGCGATGTCAAGGGCAACACAGCCATTACCGGAGGAAACCCAAGATGCAAAATACGAGAGCGTGAACACCTAAAAAGTGTGTACACATACACAGACATACAAAAATTTATACACAAAACAACACACACATATATACACATGTTAAAGGTTAGAGGTGTTTGGTTTCAGTTCCAGTTTGATCAGAATAGATGCTCTCCGAACGTCAGCCGGGCAAGCCCAAACCACCACTGTAGTGTCCAACCCCAAAAGTGGTCTCCCCAGTAAATAGGTTAAACTTACGGTCCCGGGTGGGGATCGATCTGCTATCATGCGAATGCTAGGCGAACACCCTTCACTTGGAAATACTTATTCTTTGAAATGTAGTTTCTGACCCCCATACGTTCTCCAAAATAGCTCCAGACACAACAGTTTAACTAACTTCCAGTTTAATAATTCACAACATACTGCCCATATGAGATTTATCATGAACCAAAAGCGAGTTACTTTCCGTGGGATAGATTTCATGCCTCTCACAGGTGGGCCAAAGATGCTTACCACAGAGGAATGTACATTATCATCATCAGCCGTAACAAGTCCACAGTCGGACAAAGACATCAGACAAGCATTTTGTACCATCCGTGTGTCACACGATCGTACATAGTAACGACATTTCTCTTTTTTGTATATATTATCTTTAGTATCTTCACTCTCCTCACGCACTTACAGCAACTAGTTGTAACCTGTCTGCCTTCTTCATTGTTAACTATTAACAGAACTGGTTGCTGGTTAGACAAGAGATAGCATGTTTGTATTTTGTGACCACCTTGCCGAGACCTAGTGTGTATATGTACTCGATGTGTCTATAATAAAGTTACTGAGTTGCATTCATCTCGCCTTTGAGTCACAACCTACTCATGGCCGTCACATTGGTGACCCCGGAGTGACCCACCAATGTGACGGGCCACGAGTAGGTTGTGACTCAAAGGCGAGAAGAATGCAACTGAGTACCTTTATTAAAGACACATCGAGTATATATACATACTAGGTCTCTGCAAGAAGGTCACAAAATACAAACATGCTATTTCTTGTCAATCCGGCAACCGGTTCTGTTAACAGGTAACAATGAGTAGGCAGACAGGTTAAAACAAGTTGCTGTCATTACGAGGGGAGAGCGAAGATACAAATGATAATATATACAAAAAAGAGAAATGTCCTTACTATGTACTATCGTGAGACACACAGGTGTTCCACTTTATTCATGTCTGGGTTTGGCCAGTTTTTCATCGTCTCACTGGCCAGTGCTGTTTGGTGATGGTGGGGGACTTTTATTCGATAACTCACAGCAAACCTACCTAGTATGATTGTCCCTGACTAGTACAGCTCTGCTGCTCACGGCGATACACAAACCCTTTCACCAAGTTAAGGTATCCCTACGCAGAAAGGATATACACAGTGTATATATATATATATATATATATATATATATATATATATATATATATATATATATATATATATATATATATATATATATATATATATACAAAGTAAATCATGTACTATTGCTCGTCCTTAACTATTATTTCTTGTCTCTGCATTTTCATTTAACATCATCTTAGATTTACTCTTATTTCATTTTCAGTCCTACATTCCTGCTTTCTCTATTCAAAACTTCTATCATCTTTTATAATTCCTCCCATGATTCACTAAACGCAACTCTGTCATCTGCAAATTATAAATTGTTGAGGTACTCCCCATTAATATTAATTCCTACATTTTGCCAATCTAAATTCCTAAAAACTTCCTATACGCATGCTATGAATACTTTAGGAGAGACGGGATATATAAATATAACTATATATATACAATACTTGGAAGATGTTTCTTTTCATTTTCGAGGGAGGGGCTGGCACCCTTCCAATTTTTAGCAGATAATGTAGGGGAGGTTGCCTTGCCAACCTTAAATTCTACCTTATGTATGTAACAGGGTGAACCACAGCGTCTGGCATTTCTAGGTGGTCGCCTGTCTAATAACTAACTATTGTTCAAATATGCTTATCGAACGACCACTGTTAAGAGAACTTGTTACATATTTTATTTAAGTAGACGGGAATGTAAAACAATACTTTTCGATGAGTGATAAAAGAAAAGAAGAAAAAGGGTGATACAAATACTAAAGGCAAACTAAACTAAAGAAAATTTATAAGCTATGGGCAAAACATATTGAAAATATGTAACTGTGAAAAGTAAAATAGAAATAACCTATTATTTTATGAATCAATGAGAGAAAGACTTATGTTTTTGTTAAATATATCAGTGTATTTTATACATCACCTTCTCTTTCCCAATGTATGTAAAAAAAAGTAAATGCTCAGTTAAGAAAACTGACATAAAAACGATTCTCTGGTGTTCATTATCTACTCTGCCTGATAAATAACATAAATAAACAAATCCTGCAATCCCGATTAATTCTAACAGTCTTGCTTTCTCCATTATAAGGCTCGATACTGAACAATATTCTAAAAGTTTTACTCCATCTGTGACCAGACCAGGGAATGATCTCCGTAATCAGTGAACTTCAGATGTTCGAACTTGGTGCCAAAGATTTATTTTGTTGAACGAGTTAACATGACTCCTTTCATAGATGGAAACATCTCTCTCTCTCTCTCTCTCTCTCTCTCTCTCTCTCTCTCTCTCTCTCTCTCTCTCTCTCTCTCTATACATACATATATATATATATATATATATATATATATATATATATATATATATATATATATATATATATATATATATATTATATATATATATATACATATATGTTTGTATATATGTGTATATATATGTCTGTGTATACATACATACACACATACATACATACACACATACATATATATATATGCATATATAGTATATATTATATAAAATCATTATCATTAACCGTTACAGTCCAATGCAGAACAAAGACCTCAGACATTTCCTTCCACTCGGGTCTATTAGGTCTTTCGATGCCAGTCCACACCCACAAACTTTCTTAGATCGCCAATCCATCGTCTACTGTTCCTTCCTTCCCCTACTATTACTATGGCAATCTCAAGGGACTCATTCTGTTATTCTTAATGTCAATCTATTATCGGTTATTCTCTTTATTTGCCTTACCCATGTCCATTTTTTTCTTACATCTTATTTAATCAAGATACCATTCTTAAATCCCAAGTTTCACAGTAACCATCGAATCTAAAAATATCATATTTTCCTCTGAAATAATTGTGAAACCTAGCCCTAGAAATATGCTAAATCCAGACTATGTGCAATATACTGTGTGACTTCAGTTACCGAAGAATTGTGCACAAAAGTTACACTTCTGAAAAATTTAATTTATAAAATACAAAGCTATCACTGATTCCCAAAATAAGTTTGGCAACGCAACTTAAGAATTCTACAGTAAAATTATTTTCAAACATGAACCTTCTTATCTTGTTCAGAGCAAACTACTGTAAATGTAAAATCCAACTGATAGGCGTTTAGTCTTCAACTTTAAAAGTCTTTTGTATGTTCTTATAGAAATATCTATCCCAATAAGCTTCTCTACTATTAGTTTTTATTCAGGAACATACGCTGACAGTCGCGAGTCGCCAAACATGCATCACTTTATACAGAAACGCAAATTTTGACAGATTTCCCCATTTAAGCGTTTACAATATCACCAATTCCCAGAATGATTAGCTGAGATATGAAATGTATCTAGGAAAAGTGTTTGAGAAACTTGCAACTAAAATTTCAATCATGTTTCTTGCAATATTGTCAGACAGACGTCCTCGTTAAGAAATAACGAATGGAATGATTTTTTTCATGGAGTTATATTAATTCAAGAATTTCCAAATACAAATGGAAAGAAATTACAAGCGTGTCACATTTATGCAATATCCGTACAGTACATTCACAGCCCATCGTAAATTTAGGTCTTTTTGTCTACATTTTATATGTTTAAAAAAGTCACCTCCTGGAATTTAAACATCTAATTACTTTTGTAATCAACATGCTTTAATAATTCTGTTCAGGTTTAGACGTTTAGTACATCTACTAAAGTATAATGCTAGTATTTATGTCAACTGAATGTCGGGTGCCTAACTGCCAGAGCAGTCTTGCTTCCTATCCGTCCTCAAACCTACTGTGTTCAATAGACAGTTCGCCTTTAAGCCAGTTTGCTATAATTTCTTCCCAGTGTTTCCGACTATAAGCCTAAGTAAGCATGTTCTGTCTTTGAATCATCTAATGTAAACTCATCCAACCTCCAGCTGCTATGCTTCACAAGAGTTGGATATTTGATTGATTTTGCTCAGGCATTTGTTTGTGACCTTAACTATTTTATAGCCCTGATATATACATTATCATGGTGTATGCTGATTTTCGGGAATATGGGTGGCTATAATTATGAATGCTATGAATAAATACTTGGATTTTTAAAACTTAGTTTGGATATAGTTGATCAATACTATTTGAAATTAATAAAATAATAGTTAAATGGCTTCAAAAAAAAAAAAAAAAAAAAAAAACGAGCATATTTTAGAAATATAAAAGTATGATTTTTTTTATTTTCTTAAGAAGCTCCTAAACAATAAAATTTGTCTACGTAAGGTTTAATATCGCACACAACTTCGTCTAACGAGAGATAAAGAGGATTATACATACGAGACTAAAAATTGACGTAAAACAATATTGAAGAAATTTTAGAACGTCAAAGGGCCCCTGTATAAAAACGTTTTACTTTCCATGAGTGAATGGCTTTAGAAAAAGTTGCTATATGAACTTCGAAACAATCCAGTTTTTATTAAAGAAGGCCAGAGAGCAGTTTTTTTTTTTTCCTTCTTTGAATGATTCTCCAAAATAGCTCCTTGGTTCCAAAAATTAACAGATTTTATTGACAGTAATTTCAGAGCAATAGTTCCGTACATTACATCTCAATGTAGTTTCAGAGCAATAGTTCCTTACATTACATAGCAAGGTAATTTTAGAGCAATAGTTCCTTACATTACATCGCAAGGTTATTTCAGAGCAATAGTTTCTTACATTACATCGTAAGGTAATTTCAGAGCAATAGTTTATTACATTACATAGCAAGGTAATTTTAGAGCAATAGTTCCTTACATTACATCGCGAGGTTATTTCAGAGCAATAGTTTCTTACATTACATCGTAAGGTAATTTCAGAGCAATAGTTTATTACATTACATCGAAAGGTAATTTCAGAGCAATTGTTCCCTACATTACATCGCAAAGAAATTTCAGAGCAATAATTCCGTACATTACATCGGAAGGTAATTTCAGAGCAATAGTTTCTTACATTACATCGCAAGGTAATTTTAGAGCAATAGTTCCTTACATTACATAGCAAGGTAATTTCAGAGCAATAGTTTCTTACATTACATCGCAAGGTAATTTCAGAGCAATAGTTTCTTACATTACATCGCAAAGAAATTTCAGAGCAATAGTTCCGTACATTACATCGGAAGGTTATTTCAGAGCAATAGTTTCTTACATTACATCGGAAGGTTATTTCAGAGCAATAGTTTCTTACATTACATCGCAAGGTAATTTTAGAGCAATAGTTCCTTACATTACATCGCGAGGTAATTTCAGAGCAATAGTTTATTACATTACATCGCAAGGTAATTTCAGAGCAATTGTTCCCTACATTACATATCAAAGAAATTTCAGAGCAATAGTTCCGTACATTACATCACAAAGTAATTTCCTTTCCTCTCTGGGTTATTTTCCCTGTTGGAGCCCTTGACCTTATGGCATCCTGCTTCTCCAACTAGGGTTGTAGCTTAGCTAATAATAATAATAATAATAATAATAATAATAATAATAATAATAATAATTAGTTAAGCACTTTGAGAAAACATACCTCCACCACGGCAGCTTATTTTTCGATCGTAGGCGTAATTTTCGGTTGACCTTTTGCTCGATCTTGATCTTTGACCTAGGATTTTCGAAATTGAGTCACTTCCACGTCTCGACATAACAATTAATCCCTGAAAGTTTCACTAATCTATGAGTAAAGTTGTGGCCAGGATGTTGTTCACAAAAAAAAAAAAAAAAAAAAAAAAAAAAAAAAAAAAAAAAAAATAGACAAACAGGGGCGAAAACAAAACCTCTTCCCAACTTCGTTGGCGGAGGTAATAATAATAATCGACAACTAACAATCCAAAACCACGTGTAATATGCAACCTATTGTCAGCATCTATCCAGACAAATGATAGCAGCATGATAATTCAAAATTTTCGTACCATCGAAGTGAAAATTAGCTAGACTGAAATTTTAAATCTGAATAGGATGTCTCTTTTGCTACTTTTAATAACCATATGTATCTTTAAGTGTATCACAAACATATTTATATATATATTTCAATACTATAAAAGTAACAGTATTCATTGCCGATATAATGTACGTCTTCATCATTATAATGAACGCAGTTCAACTGCTGTTCGGCATGCTCAAACCATGTTGAGTAAGATCCTGCTCATATATCTTGGTGAATTTTAGATCATATCTATTGTTATATTTCTACTGTCTTTCGATTTTACTTCTATCATATATAACACTGATAATAATTCTAATAAGAACTATTAATATTAAGGTTACTGTTTTTCTGTCCTTAATTTCCTATCTGTTTCCTTTGCACTATCTGCTATCACAAGCATTATAGCACCCATATGTCACCTTGCAACAGGTGTTTTAATCTTCTCACCTCTAACCCACTTGTAAATGGGACCGCTGTTATGAATGAGTCGTCTCCCTCGATTTCTGTTCTTTGCTTTGTTTTGGTCAATACCTTTCCATAACAAATCTTCCCCTACAGAATCAGACCATCTCTTTCTTGGTATTTCTCTCTCCCTTCTACCCCGAACTTCCACCTCCATCGAATGTCTTCCAACATGATGTTCATATCTAAGTAACTGGTGTTCATTCCATCCTGTATTCACTATGAGACTTCAACTACCTTTGTCAATCCTCTTAAATACTTATCTCTAATCCGATCCTCCCCTGTTACTCAAGCAGGTATTTTGATAAACGTTAGCAAAAGGAGTCCATCGTACATTCATCATTATTAATGATTATCACAGTTGTAAAAGAAGCTGTTAAATGCGTCTTGTGCTGACTCCTCGTTCTGTATTTTGCTTTACTTATATCAACAGCCTAAAATAATGTATATAATTATCATCATAAATATTGTTATTAATATCATACGTGTATATAAAAGAACTGGAGAATTATATTTTCCCATATCCTAAGGGGAACGATCAAATACAAAATCAGATAAAATGAGAATTGGATGTCAAGACGACGTAATTCATATAAAGAACATTGTTAAGTATGTTACGAACATAGTTTCATAAAGGTGCAGTTCATTCCTGCTGATAGTTTCCGAAACTTTTTCGGGAAAAGAAAACTATAAAAAGACTTTTCCCATCTAACCAATAACATGAAATTAATACCAACAATTAAGGAGAACACGAATAATTAATAACGAATTCTTCAAAATATCTGAAGGCAATATTCTTAAGCATTCAATTCAAAATCTTAGGAATTCGTCACAAAATCTTCATCTTTTCCACCCTGTCCTATCAGTCAACCTAAACCCGGGAACATTGCTGATGGCGAGTTGCTGGCATTAACTTATTGCAAGCACTCGGTGCAGCCTCTCGAGTTGGATGAGAACCGATTTGGTCGGTGTTAATTAATGACGTCGAGGAAGGACTTGTTTGATAGGGAATCGATTCAAGCCTCAGATGATCCAACCTGATGTTGCAACGCTGCAACATTATTCATAACATAAGCCAAGTAAACAAAAAACAGGAACAGTCCTTAAGATATTGCAATAATCAGGAATCGTTGGGTGAAAAAAAAAGGAATTTTCTTAATGACTTCAATTCATTGTACCTTACGTGTTAAATACAGGCTCATACAATGTAATGCTATTACTCTTTTTATATATCGCTCTGTCCCACATTGATAATCGACCAACCTCTTTAAGTTTGCTATCACATGTTTTAGTTTGTTTGAAGTTTGTGACATTCTTGCCCGCAACTGCTTGTATGTAAGCTTGTTATCGGTTAAATAAAGGTTACTTGCATTCACCTCGCCTCTCAGTTTGAATTTTACAGTTATGTTGCCACATACTCGTTGATTTACCTTACTGATAAAGCGTGGATATCACGTGTTTTAGACTTACGATTCTAACTTTTGCAGTCGAGTATATTATTATTATTATTATTAAATGCTAAGCTACAACCCTAGTTGGAAAAGCAGGATGCTATAAGCCCAGGGGCCCCAACAGGGAAAATAGCCCAGTGAGAAAAGGAAATAAGGAAAAATAAAATATTTTAAGAATAGTAACAATATCAAAATAAATATTTCCTATCTAAACTATAAAAACTTCAACAAAACAAGAGGAAGAGAAACTAGATAGAAAAGTGTGACCGAGTGTACCCTCAAGCAAGAGAACTCTAACCCAAGGCAGTGTAAGACCATGGTACAGAGGCTATGGCACTACCCAAGATTAGAGAACAAGCAATAACTCATTAACAAGCGTTATTGCCTTGATATGGCTGAATATAATGATTAAATCATTCATTATTCACACTAGCGCAATTGAGAAGAGACCATATTCTCAACTGTCTTTGAAGGTTACATGAATCAAGGTCTAAAGAATACTCGATTTGGATACTCTTGGTATGGGTAGAAGAGACTCTTTAGCTATGGTAAGCAGTTCATCTAGGAGAAGGACGCTCCAAAATAACACCATTGTTCTCTAGTCTTGGGCAGTGCCATAGCCTATGTACTATGGTCTTCTACTGTCTTGGGTTAGAGTTCTCTTGCTTGAGGGTACACTCGGGCACACTATTAGATGTTATTTCTCTTCCTCTTATTTTTTGAAGTTTTAATATATAGTTTATATATGAAAAATTTATTTCAACATTGTTGCTGTTTTAAAATATTTCATTTTAATTATAAATTACTTCTCTGTAGTAATTTATTTCATTACTTCCTATCCTCACTGGGCTATTTTCCTTGTTGGAGCTCTTGGACTAATAGTATCTTGCTTTTACAACTAGGGTTGTAGCTTACCTAGTAATAATAATAATAACAATAATAATAATAATAATAATAATAATAATAATAATAATAATAATAATAATAATAATAATAATAAAAATTGAGTAACATCAATTGTCTTTTGGGAATAACCAGCTCTAAATCAATGGTACCATCGAAACTCGGATCAGATTTCTCCCACAACTTAAATATTAATTTGTTTTTCATCCATTGTGAAGATACTAAAGAGTCATCACTATCAAGAGAGAGAGAGAGAGAGAGAGAGAGAGAGAGAGAGAGAGAGAGAGAGAGAGAGAGAGAGATTTAAATGATAAAAATCATCAGCTGCAGTAATTAGGAGAAAAATTAGTTTTGCCTACAGTAAAATCCGTGAAAAAAGGGTTAGCAAAAAGGAAACAACAATACTGAAGACATGACACTCATCGCTAGAGAGAGAGAGAGAGAGAGAGAGAGAGAGAGAGAGAGAGAGAGAGAGAGAGAGAGAGAGAGAGAATTTGAATAAAAATCCGTAAAAAAGGCGCTAGCAAAAAAGGAAACAACAATAGTGAAGACAGAAAACAGTCATCGTTCATGAGAGAGAGAGAGAGAGAGAGAGAGAGAGGAGAGAGAGAGAGAGAGAGAGAGAGAGAGAGAGAGAGAGAGAGAGAGAGAGAGAGAGAGTGATGGTTAAAGTCTTGTGTTGGCATTGCCGTTCTTCCCCAAGTACTAACCGAGCATGATCGTCCCAAAGAGCTCGTTCACGAAGACGAAAAGAGAGAAGGGGACGAGATGATGAACCGGGCCGCAGCATCCAAGAGGAAATGAGGCGTCAAAACGACTGTCGTTTTGAGAAAGGTCGTCGTCATCAAGGTGGTTCTTACCTCTTTTTGGTCGTCACTAAACTCTTTTCAAGCCCTCTACACCCCCTTAAAACAAGCAGGGATCTGGTGCTTTGCTCAGTCACGTGTTTAGGGAATGTTTTATGATGGTTTTGAATTTGGATGGTGAGAAAGCCAATCCTTTGTAGAGGTATGGAGTGTTCATTCTATGTGATCTTGAGGGTAAATCAATTATCACTGGAGGGGAACATTAAGATAATTCCTTTCTCTAATATTGCGTTTGTTAAGAAACAAACTATATACACCGAAAACTACATTATCACCATTCCCTCATTGGTTTCTTACGTTCTCTTTCGAATAGCCAGAGAACGTAATGTAAGTATTTAGATACTTGGGATTATCATTTAGATACTAAAAGCTTAATCCAAGACGACTTTATCCTATATAGATTTAATCATATTATCCGGAAATCTGCTTACTTGAAAGGATTTTAAAGCATCATCTGGCTTACTTGTACAAAAGGTATGCGATTTTAAACTTAGCAGGTTCGGTGTTGATGAGGCTAATATTCTTTAGTTTAAATAAATAACAGGAAAAAGTAATTACTGACGTGTTTCCGTAAACCAAGATCTTGTATTCAACATGACATCCATTTATAATTTGTAGTATTAATCACTTAGAAAGCCTTGGATAGGAAGCAGAAAGCACAACACTGAGAATCCTCTTTGTTTCTTCTGATGGTGTAAGAAGCGTTAGTGATAATAGATTCGAAGTAGATTAATAACTGACGGAGTCACAAGATTTGTTTGAGGCTTAAACTAATGCTGGACTCGAAAAAAGAATGCTCGGACTTTCTGATTCTCATTATTTGACAATACTTTTCCTGGATTAATCATTTTGAACTTATTCTTTCCTGCCATATACAAAGACCAAGAAGTTAATTGTAATTATGCAATGATAGTACCCTTTCATCATCATCTCCTCCTACACTTACTGACACAACGGGCCTCGGTAGGATTTCGTCAGTCGTCTCTATCTTGAGCTTTTAATTCAACCCTTCTCCATCCATCATCTACTTCATGCTTCATGGTTCTAAGCCATGTAGGACTGGGTCTTCCAACTCTTCTAAGGCCGTGTGGAGCCCAGTTGAAAGTTTGGCGAACTAACCTCTCTTGGGGATACATCATATAAATTCCTGGCTAGTTTCAATTTAGCCAGATATAATAACAATGATTTTCTATTATGAAGCTCTTCCAGTATGAATAGTAGCTAGTGAACTCCTTTCAAGCACAAAGCCAAGGGAAGAAAAATGCTAAGGCTAAAACGAGTTGATGATATATTTTCCTTTTAAAGGAAGACAATTTCTCTAAAGTTCGGAAAACATGTACAGAAAAAGGATCGTTTAACCAGAGAGTTACAGATCTCTAGCGTAAATATGGGTAAAAGTGGACTATTGAGTGTTAATACAGTATGAGAGTGGATGGAATTGATCTCTGAAGCTCAAAGGAAGTAATAAATATCGTATCTTTATTAAGTTGATAAGGTAAATCGATGTGGACGTCTAAGATTATGGAAGCACCAGAAAGCTGTGGGAGAAATATAATGTATCAACGCAATGAAATCCCCGACATTATTTCGAAAAAAAAAAAAAAAAAAACTAAAAAGAAAAAAATACTCTTCTTATTGACATTCAAACAAAAACGTATTTATATCATGAAGCAACCCTTGTATTATTAAACCCTTGCACCAAAAATATATCATTTTTTTTCTGTGTGGCCAAAGTCTTAACGAAATTAAAATAGTTATTAGGTGGGGAAAAACATTCGATATTTTTTTTTTTTTTTTTTTTTTTTTGGTAACTTGAGGTTCCTGCAACTTTTTAACAAAGTATGTAACAGCGAAACCAGATAATGGACACCTATTCGTTTATTTCCAACCAAAATGTAACAAATTAATCATCATCATCATCTCCTACGCCCATGGACGCAAAGGGCCTCGGTTAGATTTCGCCAGTCGTCTCTATCTTGAGCTTTTAAATCAATACCTCTCTACTCATCATCTCCTACTTCACGCTTCATAGTCCTCAGCCATGTAGGGCTGGGTCTTTCAACTCTTCTAGTGCATCATGGAGCACAGCTGAACGTTTAGTGAACAAATTAATACATAGGAAGATTTTTGCTTTATTACATCATACGTGAATGACCATTATCAAAAGTGTAATCTTCAATACCCATTGGTACTTCATCAATAAAAGAAACTAATAAAGATTGACCAATGATCATTAGAGATAACACTTGAATCCTCTTAAATATCTTCCTAACTTAAGAGTCATCCTTCTTTATATAT
>NC_090740.1:26447018-26489518 GCF_036898095.1 Palaemon carinicauda
ATCTCTCTTAAAGTTTTCAGAGCATGCCTAGAAAAGTTAAAAAAAAAAACTTTAATTGGGAAAATGTAGGAATTAACATCCATGAAAAAGCCGACACATTCAATAAGGGTTATAGATGAACCTCTTGAGATAGTTAATGCATATACGTATTGAAGACAGACAGTTAGTGTTTCCCCAGGACATGAGACCAAAATTAAAAAGAGCTCTTGGTAAACGAAATGATATGAAAAGAAAAATATTTCTTTCTCTTAAGAGAAAAGTATTCAATCAGATGGTCCTACCACTATTAACTTATGCATCAGACACCTGGAGTCTTACTAATGCCTTAGAACATAAGGTTGTTACAAGTCAAATGGCTATGGAAAGAATAATGATGGGATTAACACTAAGAAACAGAAAAAAGAAAAACCTGACAAACTAAGGTAGAGGATATTCTAACATGTAAGAAAAAGAAATAGACATGGGACAGGATATATAATAAGAATGAAATAATAGATGAACATTAAAAATATCAGAATGGCTCTTTAAAGATTGCAAAAGAAGCAGCAGGGGAAGGAAGAGGAGACAATGGATTTACGAATTAAGAAAATTTGTTAGTATAAACTGGCATAGAAAGATTATAAGCAGACGCGAGTGGAAGGATATGTCTGAGGTCTTTGCCCTGCAGTGATCTAGTAATGGGTGATGATGAGGAGGATTAGGATGATGACAAAGTGTATATTTCAGAGGTGCTATGAGGTACACGGAGAGGAAGGCTTAAACAGTTGGTGTCAAAAACTATTAGTAAGAAAAGGCCTAGATATCGAGGATGTAGAAGAGTGCCTGCAATATGCGGGTGAATAGCAGTGTTTATAAGGGGTTAAACACATTGCTTGTGAGCCTTCGGTACATATGTCGGAAGTAGCTAATCTTGTGGAACTTTCAACTGGGCGCATCTATAATTCGGTGGTTTAAGGAGGAATATAACAGTGATTGTTGTGTTGATTTTCTCTAAACCATCCCCTGTTAATATAAAAGGTTTTATGTTGAAAGAATGAAATATACACAGTATGTATATAAAAACCTGTGTGGATAAAGAGAGGCCTGGAATGAAAAGGTGAGCTCTGGAATCTTATTTAATTTTAAGTGGGGAAAAAATTATAAACTGTCCGTAATACTTTCGAAATATAAAATTCAATATTACTTTATTTTTTTAATATTAATAAAATAACTCGGACAAAAGCAGCCATCTCTGTTTTCCTCCTTTTACTTACAAACGATTGTGACATACTGCCATTGACATCCAAATAGAAAATTATTATTTTGAGTTCCATTTGGTCTACTAACATACGTTTATCCTCTCCTCCATACGCCAAGGAACAACCTTCGCCTTTGCAGTATCATGATATGCACCAAGATCTATAAAATACACGTATCCTATACATCTTTATATGCACCCTTGAACCAGCCACATATTGAAATCCAAAACGTCTATAGCTTTACTTGCAGGTACAAATCTTTCCAACTTTTTTTTTTTCTATGATTCTACCTAAAGATATCTGAGCACAACCCTGCAGTAACACCCACCTTCAGATCCCCCGTCCCGATCACTTCTTAAAGGAGGCTCAAGAGATGTATATGGATTTTTAACGAGGATTTAACCCTTCTCTCCTATTCAGAGTTCTCAATCACCCATGTTTCCTTGAAAGACTTGAATGGAAAGGTTTGATACATTTTCAATGCAACTCTCTCTCTCTCTCTCTCTCTCTCTCTCTCTCTCTCTCTCTCTCTCTCTCTCTCTCTCTCTCTCTTCCCCGTAGAGCACTGGCCCGCCTGAAATAATCTCCCACTTCGAATGGACAAAAAGAACCACAACCTTGAGACCCCAATCTGTTTCCTTCTCTCCTACCGCACCCATACATATGTATGTATTCAGTCTCGTCTCACCTTAGCAGTATACAATATACCTGGTGATTATCAAATTGGTGCGGCAGATACGTTGACTCAGAACGAGACGCTAGCAACGTCATTTCAAGCACACTGGGAGTGAACTACCAAATTCTTCAGAGCACAAGAGAGGGAGAACCAGCGAGCGAAATAGTTATTGAAATGGTTGTTTGTAGCGAATAAGACAGTTAAAATGATTGAAGGTTTGTTGTTTACACGTTGTAGTGCCCGATCACTGTTCTTAGTTCTTTAAGCTTTTGGGACAAAGACGAAAACCGAGATGTTGCCACGAAAGCCCCTTATCAAAAGGTAAAACTTATAATATATATCAAGCTCGACTTAACTGCAACTCTGTGATGAGGATCAGTACTTGCTTTTTATCGTATATGAGTTCCTCATTATCATCATTGTTTTTTGCTTGGTTTGTTTCTTCGTGTCTGTTTGTTAAGACAATTACGCAAAAAAAAAGTCGAGTGGTTTTTACCTGATTTTACTGAAGGTTGGAGTTATGATTGATGAAAAAGGTCCGTTTTTTGGAAGACATAAAATTGTAACAACTACGGAAAATGACATACAGTCGTTGCATATACTGGCTTCTTTCAAATGTTCCAGGCATAGGAAACTGAGGCCCTTGATACAACAGGGGAAACATTTGGTAACCAAATTTAATAAAATGGTTCAGTGATGAAGATTTAACAGAAGGTTGTGTCACGCATTTGCCTTTAAGATTACTTTTGAATTTCAGCCACCAATTCAATCTTTTGAATTCCAGCAACTAACTCAATATTTTGAATTCCAGCCACTAACTTATTTTTTTTAATTCCAGCAACTAACCCAATCTTTTGAATTCCAACAACTAACCCAATCTTCTGCATTCCAGCAATTAACCCAATCTTTTGAATTCCAGCAACTAACCCAATCTTTTGGAATTCAGCAACCCAATCTTCTGAATTCCAGCAAACTAACCCAATCTTTTGAAATTCAGCAACTAACCCAATCTTCTGAATTCCAACAACTAACCCAATCTTCTGCATTCCAGCGTCTAACCCAATCTTTTGAATTCCAGAAACTAACCCAATCTTTTGAAATTCAGCAACTAACCCAATCTTCTGAATTCCAACAACTAACCCAATCTTCTGCATTCCAGCGTCTAACCCAATCTTTTGAATTCCAGAAACTAACCCAATCTTTTGAAATTCAGCAACTAACCCAATCTTCTGAATTCCAACAACTAACCCAATCTTCTGCATTCCAGCGTCTAACCCAATCTTTTGAATTCCAGAAACTAACCCAATCTTTTGAAATTCAGCAACTAACCCAATCTTCTGAATTCCAACAACTAACCCAATCTTCTGCATTCCAGCAACTAACCCAATCTTTTGAATTCCAGCAACTAACCCAATCTTCTGAATTCCAGCAACTAACCCAATCTTTTGAAATTCAGCAACTAACCCAATCTTTTGAATTCCAGCAACTAACCCAATACTTTGAATTCCAACAACTAACCCAATAAATTCTGCATTCCAGCAACTAACCCAATCTTTTGAATTCCAGCAACTAACCCAATCTTTTGAATTCCAGCAACTAACCCAATCTTCTGAATTCCAGCAACTAACCCAGTCTTTTGAAATTCAGCAACTAACCCAATCTTCTGAATTCCAACAACTAACCCAATCTTCTGCATTCCAGCAACTAACCCAATCTTTTGAATTCCAGCAACTAACGCTTTCATGGGCTTCCCCCATTTCTAATTCTTCAATATATAATCTCTAATATCTATTAAGAACATTATCAAATATAACTCCTGTAAGTGATTAATGAAAATTTGCTGAACAAATACATTAACAGGTATTATTATTATTATTATTACTATTATTATTATTATTATCATCATTATCTTTATTATTACTACTTGCTAAGCTAAAACCCTAGTTGGAAAAGAAGGATGCTATAAGCCCAGGATCCCCAACAGGGAAAATATCCCAGTATGGGAAAGAAACAAGGAAAAATAAAATATTTTAAGAACAGTAACAACATTGAAATAAATATTTCCTTAATAAGCTATAAAAACTTTAACAAAACAAGAGGAAGAGAAACTAGATACAATAGTGTGCTCGAGTTTACCTTCAAGCAAGAGAACTCTTAACACAAGACAGTGGAAGACCATGGTACAGAGGCCAGTTCAGGTTTACAGCTTTGTATTGAAAGTATTACTTGCAATTTTGCTTCCCAAACCTTACAATAACCTTCACATTTCTATCATACTCAAAACAAAACAAAACAAAATTACTTGCCTGTAAACAACCGATCAACGAACGTGTTTCCTCAAGACCATTAATGGCGAGTTTTCTGAATACTTTTTCAAAAGAACATTTAGATATAATTAATTCCGGAACCCAATTAAACTATCAACACGAAAAAGAAGCTTCCTAATGCCTTTGTGAGAAATCTCACATTCAAAGGACAGCCAATTAAAAAAATACCGCTACAGTATTTCTAAGAGATTTAATTTTCTTAATTAGTCTCAAACAGTAAAATAAAACAGTATAAAAGCATTAAAACACTTTTAGAATTGCTGTCTTTCAAATGTATACCTTAAAAGGTGAAAAGTCTCGCTTATCATCAATTAAAAGGAATACGAAATAGAATAGCTAAATAATGTGCTTAGACTATGTGGACGCTCTCTGTACACATGATTATTCGATCAGCTTAGAAGTATTGCTAGGCCTGGTCAGAGATAAAACGGGTGACCATTTCAATGGAAGAAAGATCTTCGACTTCTATGGATTGGTGGGGTAGTAACAGCCATAGGTTACCTCCATCATGCGAGCATCCTCTCACTTCCTGGATGTTCAGGACACCCTTTCCACAATGTTTCTTTCACTTTCTATGTCCATCTCTATCGAGGTCTTCCACTCCTTGTTTTCTTTCCTATTCTTTTTTTCTCCCCATGCGAATGAACGATCTGGTAACACGCTGACGCATCCTTTCACATACAATATCCAATTTACCACTCCTACATATTTCTAAAGTGTTTCCCCTTTCAGATCTTATACAATATCAATTGCATAAAAGCTTTACCATGCTTTCTTCTATTTTATATTTTGATTCTCTTCCACAGAAGAGAAGAGCTGTTTCAATAATCCCTTCGCACATTCAAATCCTGATAATTATCAGGAAATGCTACAAGGTTTAAAGGTCGCGCCTGAAATTGAAGCAAGGAACAGTGACATCATCCTAGCTAGAGGTACAATGCCCTAAAGATTGACCATATATACATATGATATGCGCCTAAGCCCTTCTCCACCCAAGCTAGGACCAGGCTATGGCCGCTGATAACGCGGCACTCAGCAGGTAGACCTAAAGGCTACTCCGAACACGGCCACATCTTATCTCACAAGGATGGTAAGATTGCAGACACTACAAGAAACTATCGAGCTTGAGAGAGACTCGAACCCGTCAGGTAGAGATGTTTCCAATAGGCAAACTCGTTCATATCTATTGCACAGATCATGCTGCCTTTCTGTGACTCTCCTTTCTCTCATGCTGTTGTCATTGAAAGATAACTGCTCATGAATACCTATAAGAAATTGCTGCCTCCATTCTTTTAATGTCCTAACATTCACTACTTAATCTTCATGGTTCCCAATCATCCAAAAACCTTAATCTTGCTCTCGCTTACTCTCAAATCTCTCCCTCTGTAAACACGTTTAAATTCTTTCACTATTCTTTTAAGTTTCTTTTTAATACAACCAATCAGTAATGCATCATCAACGCACACCAACTATTCTCTTACTTTAGACGTCATTCGATCCATAATTAAGATATTAAACAGTCATAGAGGAAAAGTATGCAATATGTATATTTTAATATCCTAGGGAAGAGGAAACTGGCAGAGAGGTAGTCTTGAGAGTCATTATTTGATCCATCTATCTATTTATCTGTATATACATAAGCAACGTATAAAACATATAAGTCACTCCAGCAAATCATCATTATTTTTCAGTTGCTAAGCTAAAACTCTCGTTGAAAAAGCAGGATGCTATAAGCTCTAGGGATCCAACATGGAAAACAGCTCAGTGAGGAAATGAAATATCTTAGCTATATATGGGAATAAATAAAAAATATAAAATATCTTTCGATCAGTAACAACGTTAAAAGAGATCTGTCATATATAAACTATGAAAAGAGACATGTCAACCTGTTCAAATTGAGAAAAAAAAATACTGTACATTTGAACTTCTGTCGTGTTACTGATTCACCTACCTGATTAGGAAGACTATTTCAGGAAGACCATTTCATAATCTGGTCACCCTATCCCTTGAATTTGAGTTACATATCCCTGGTATATGTAAGTTTCTAATGTGGATATTTTTCAACCTCTCCTGTTTAGCATTTTCGCCCCATGGTTAACCTTAATTAAATGTACACAAAGGAGTCTGGAGTAATCTGCAATGTCTTCTATCTAAATTGAACACACCAGTGTCACTAACCATCCCGGAAAGAAAAATCTTCCTCCTCTCCATTTCACATTTTTAAAGGTTGAGAAATTTTTGGAAATAAATATCCTTGTCAGATACCCATGAGGGATGAAAGGCAAGGAAGATATTTGTATAATGGAGACCACCTTAATGTCAAAGAAGGCTATAACAGAAAAGAAACTAACGCGATTGGTGAACGGCATTAAAATGTAAAGGGAAATAAAAAATGAGCTTATGCACGTGGAAATACAGGAGTACTAATTCTTAAATAAAGAATAGAAGTGTAAGAATTCATAGACTTAATTAAAAAGTGAAAATAAACTACAAACTATTTTCAAAGCCTTAGTGAAATATAAAGGAGCAATTCTCTACATTCCAGCTTTGAAGAAAACCTGAGATTACACAAATGGAAATATTTTCCTCAAAACAGTTGTCTAACCTCGGCCGTCTTATAATTCACCAGTTATTATAACACGCGAATGATACGTGAAATATATCATTGAGATTATTTGTACAATAATGATGAGAAAATTCTAAGTTTGATCTTTAGAAAAAAAAAAAAAAAAAAAAAAAAAAAAAAAAAAAAAAAAAAAAAAAAAAAAAAAAACCATCTCATAATCATCCTAAACCCATGGTATAACGTAATCAATGTTATAACGCATTACAGATCACGCAAGCTAAATAATATGATAAAATTAACAAGAGTAAATTCTAATAGTGTCGGTAATAGGTAATGATCCAAATTCCAGTTCTACGACAGAAATCGTAGATCCTCTTCTAAAAATAATGATCAAACTATCACCAGACAATTATTGATATAAAAACATGTTTAGTGAAAACAATGTGCTAAATGTAACTAGAAGTCCGTCAGATATCCTTTGTCACAAACTAGCCTCGCACCACACACGACGCGCGGGCGCGCACACGCACACACACACCCACCCAGAGAGAGAGAGAGAGAGAGAGAGAGAGAGAGAGAGAGAGAGAGAGAGAGAGAGAGAGGCTATAAACAGACACGAGTGTCTGCGGCCTTTGCTCTGCAGTGGACTAGTAACGGCTGATGATGATGATGATGATGGTACTTATTATTATTATCATCATCTCCGTAAAAGTATTATTATCATCATCTCCGTAAAAGTAAGAAAACCTAGAACATTATCTTGAAGTAAAGGAATGTGCCACTGATAGCCAGGGCGACAGAGAAGGCTTTTATCATACGACAGAAATTGGAGTGCAAGGGGTAACAAATTGGACAATATATATACACGAGGCGCCAAGACCTTAGGCAATACAATATGGTCAATTATTGAGCAAAAATCTACAAATACTGTTTCGAGCCAAGCTCTATTAGATGTCCTAAATGACTGCAAGAATTATGAGATGTTTACTAAATCATAAATTCATACTGAAAATCCACAAAGGTCTGATTTATAGACGTCGAATGATAATCTAGTCTTTGTGACATTTATAGAAACTACTGGGTATATTAATGATGATTAATTCGAAAAAATAAATACCAAAAGCCAAAACTAAAGATAATTTTTTGATATTTACAATATTCTTAGGATACTATATATTTTATGAAATCTGGCTGACAGATTGCATATTTATAGGAAATTTCACAAAGCTTAGCTATTATAGGAGTCTTTTGTGGAATTTTATAAAAGGCTTCAAGTCTAATTTTGTATCAATTACCCATGTCGATGTATTACAAATTTACATATTGATGAAATGAATATATGGCGGTTAGTCGCAGAAAGATATGCAGATTTCACATCCGAAAATCAGACTGCATTATCTTCTCGTCTGGGCATGTTTACTTTTATGTTATAATTATAAAGGAATTTAAGTTCCCCTATGCAGTATTTTCAATGAAATATTCCACAGTTCCGTAACTATGGAAAATTCCAAAGATTTTAATGTTTACTGAAATGTCGCTAGTGATTTGTTTTGCAGTAAACGTGATTCTCTCTCTCTCTCTCTCTCTCTCTCTCTCTCTCTCTCTCTCTCTCTCTCTCTCTCAAGTCCAGGGCACTTCCTAATGCAAGCTCTTGAGAGACAAAGAATTATACCTGGCACAATAATCCTCGAGAATCCTGCAACGCATCTTCACTCGCATTCGTTGCAGCATTGAAAGGATGGGAGTCCTTCAAGAATGAGCATTTCAGTCATTTTTAGAGAGATGATGGAACAGAAGTGGATGAGAGTTTCAATTATGAAATTATCTTACAACGTAGTCTAATGGAAACGTCCCTGCCTCGCGATCAGCCGGACTGGGGTTCAAGTTACGCCCTGCCAGGCGATCAGCAGGACTGGAGTTCGAGTTCCTCCTATCTAGCCATCAGCAGGACTGGGGGTTCGAGTTACGCCCTCCCTGGCGATCAACATGACTGGGGTTCGAGTTACGCCCTGCCTGGCGATCAGCAGGACTGTGGTTCGAGTTACGCAATGTCTGGCGATCAGCAGGACTGAGGTTCGAGTTACGCCCTTCATGGTGATCACAAGGACTGCCTGACGATCGAATGGACTGGGGTTCGAGTTAAGCCCAACCTCGATAATTTCTTGTGTCTGCAACCTCACAATCCTTGTGAGCTAAAGATAGGGGGGTTTGGTAGAGCCTATAGATCTGCTGCTGAGTCATCAGTAACCATTGCTTGGTCCTCCCTGGTCCTAGCTTGGGTGGAGAGGGGGAGGGGGACTTGAGCGCTGATCATGTGTATAGATGGGTCAGTCTTTAAGGTAGCGTCCAGTCCGTTGCCTCTGCCATTTATGAGTGGCCTTTAAACACAATCCTTTAATCCTTTCTTTGGATTTCCCTAACATTAAATGCAGTTTATCAAACCTTCGCTAGTCTCTTTTTTCGAAATACAGCTTCCCATTAATTTTCAAAATCACTTTCGTTTCCTGTATTTGCTAAACCTCGTTGTTTTGCCAATTGGATGGTCGGAATTAATCTGGTAGAATATTCTTGGCTTCCCATTCAGCCTCAGACACCCTATTCAACGGAGAACGCAGCTTTAAGCCAATCTGTTATTATTTCTACGCTGAATTCGGACTTTAACCTCATGCAAGTTTGTTTTGACTTTGGATTACGTGACGTTTTCGTCTCCTGTTGCTGTGCAGAACCGGATTTCGAACATTTGGTCATATAGTTTAGTCCTTTGTTTCATTGTTTCAAGTAGTAATCATTTTTTATCTTATTAAATAGCTAAATCTTTCAATATAAAATAACGTTTTCATATAAGCATTAAATAATATATAGACAAATTGAAGGCCTTGCACAACTAATTTGATTTGATTAGTATCATACATCACAGCTTTCATAATTATGCAATTCGTACAGAAATTGTAAAAGACGAATGTTAAAATTTGAGTTAATTGATGCAACAATTGCCAGGCAATTTCTCTTGATTTGATTTTAGAATTACCAAAAACAGTATAATCTTCTTTTCCTAGAAAAAACAAATAAAAATAAAACGTCAATTTTGATAATTTATAAAATATGTCACTCTTTAATGACGGAAGAATAAAGTTATTGATCTGTGATTGCTTAATGGTTATCTGAGATTGACTATACAGTATCACCCCGGTTGGGTTTTGATATATTCTTAGATTAACAAAATATCTTTTTTCAAATTTTAATATTGCCTTTATCATAATTTTTTTCTGCTGAAAGTATCGACATATTACAATCAGAAGGTGTTTTATTTTGTCCAAATGTAGAGACAAGGCAGCCTAAAATGTCCGCTTGCTTGAGACCCATCTCCTTAAAAGAGGCGCCTTGAATGACTACGTTATTTTTAAAGTAGATAATTTATTTCGTAATTTGAATGATATGCAACGATTGAAAAAATTCTCAACTCAGAGCTTGTGGTGGCCTATGGGAAACGTCCCTGCCTGACGTTCTGCTAGACAGGAGATCGAGTCCTGCTCCAACTCGTTAGTTTCTCGTAGTGTCTGCGACCTCACCATCCTTTTGTGAGCTAAGGATGGATTGTTTGGGGAGCCTGTAGGTCTAACTACCGAGTCTCGGCAGCTATTGTATGGCCCCTCCCTGGCTGTAGCTTGTATGGAGAGGGGGCTTGGGCTGATATATGGTCAGTCTCTGGGGCATTGCCCTGCCAGGGCATTTTAACTGTCTCTTGCTTCTGCCATTCATGAGTGACCTTTAAACCTTAATGACTTTCAAGCAGTTACTGAGAAGCCTTACAAGCAAATGAAGTTTGAGATATTGCGGGAAGCAATGCCCGTGATTCATACAAGGTGAGGCAATAGCAAAGTAAGTAGGGAAAGCAATGTTCAAAACAATACGCGCAAAATAAGCATGACAAGGTTATCATGCCACACCATTGAAGTGAATCCAAGGCGAAAGAGTCCATTACTTGTTTTGAAAGGAGCTTTTGACCATAATCTATCGAGATGAATACTGCGTGAAAACCCACCTTGGATGTAGAAACAACAACTTTATATAAGAACAGATAATTGGATTTTATATTATAAATATAAAAGAACATTTAATCACATCTTTCTCATAAAACTAAAATTAGGATTAAAATGAAAAAGAATGTTAAAGGATCACAAATGTAAAAATGTGATACAAACAAGACTAATGCATACGTGGTAGGTCACTGTAATTATGTTCCCATAATCATGGGAGGGATATCAATATCTTACGTAATTATCCTCTCATTTATTACATATATCTATGATATATGGTAGTCCACATAAGGAAAATTGAAAGATAATGTTCATATGTAGAAATGCTCTACAATTTCGTCCGCCACTGGAGCTCTTCTAAGAGCGTTTATTATTATTATTATTATTATCATTATTATTATTATTATTACTATACTTTTTTCATAATAAACGCTCTAAGAAGAGGTCCAATGCCGGACGAAACTGTAGAACATTTCTACATATACACATTATCTTTCAATTTCCCCTATGTGGACTACCATATATTAAGTTATCTTCATGATATGGAAGATTACATCTGATATATCTATGAAAATCATACACTGATAATTGAGAAATTAAATAATCTACAGCCGATATTTTGTCAAAATCTAAAACGAAAGATGCTCAAACATTCACTCCATGTTCGTACGAATACAATTATATGTCGTCTTTTCTTTCCTCCTTTCATCATTCAATTTATATTATTATTATTATTATTATTATTATTATCATTTGCTAAGCTACAGCCCTAGTTGGAAAAGCAGGATGCTATAAGAACAATTGCTCCAGCAAGGAAAATAGCCCAGTGAGGAAAGGAAATACGAAAAAACTACAAGAAAAGTTTAAGAACAATAATAGCATTAAAATAAATCTTTAAAATATAAACTAAAAAACTATACCCGATGAATGGACCTTGGAACATTGCAGAAGACGAGTTGCTGGCATTAACTTATTACCAGCACTCGATGTAGCGTCGCAAGTTGGATGAGAAACGATTTGGTCGGTGTTAATTAATGACGTTCAGGAAGGACTTGTTTGATTGAGTATCGATTCAAGCCTCCTTTGATCCAACCTGGTGTTGCAACGCCGCTGCAATAAGCAACCAAAGTTTTAAAGGTTTAAAGACCGCTCATGAATGGCAGAGGCAAGGGACAGTGACATTGCCCTATCGAGCAGAACAATGCCCTAAAGACTGACCATATACATATTAGGACAATGCCCTAAAGACATATGATCAGCGCCCAAGCCCCCTCTCCACCCACCTAGGACCAAGGAGGGCCAGGCAATGGCTGCTGATGACTCAGCAGATAGACCTATAGGCTCCCCCAAATCCCCCATCTTTTCCTGAAAAGGATAATAAGTTTGCAGTGACCAAAGAAACAAACGAGTTTGAGCGGGATTCGAACCTCAATCTGGCGTTCACCAGTCAGGGACGTTACCACATCGGCCACCGCAACAAGATCTCATTACTACTTGCTAAGCTACATCCCTGGTTGGAAAAGCAGGATGCTATAAGCTCGAAGGCTCCAACAAGGAAAATAGACCAGTGAGGAAAGGCGACAAAGAAACATAGAACAGTGTGCCTGAGAGTACCCTCGATTAAGATAACTATACCCCAGGACATTGCAAGACCATGGTACAGAGGCTATGGCACTACCCAAGACTAAAGAACAATGATTTAATTCTGGAGTCCTTCTCCTAGAAGAGCTGCTTACCATAGCTAAATAGTTTCTTCTACTGTACCCTTACCAAGTGGAAAGTAGCCACTGAATGATTACAGTGCAGTAGTTAAACCCTCGAGTTGAGAACAATTTACAGTTATCAGGTGTTGTCAGGTGTACGAGAGGAGAATGCGTCAAGAATAGGTCAGACTATTCGATGTATATATAGGCAAAGGAAAAATGAGCTAACCAGAGAGGAATCCAATATAGTAGTATTTGGTGAGTCAAAGGATCCAATAACTCTCAGGCGGTAGTATCTCAACGGATGGATGGTATCTTCGCTAACCTATGACTGACTTGATGACCTGACCCGCATTCAGAGAACGAGTGGGAGGTGAAAAAACAATTCTTGAATCTGGTTTCATTTATTCAAATGGGTTATTTTACTGATGACGCGTATATTGACATCATAGGCCTTTGTAAAGGTGCTCTCAAGGCCTTGATATTAGGATTACATTTATAAAGTAAATAAAAGTAAAACTCCCATCGGCCATTAACCATTATTCATGTATTACTTCATTCATTCATTTTAACTGCATATGTCAACAGTAATATATTCATCAGCTGACATTAACGAAACTTTGGACAAATCGGGTCCGAGTTAATGATTTATTTGTCGTGGAAACGATTTCAATTCCCAGGCGATTTCTCCTAAAATCTATAAATATAGAGAGATTTCTCCTAAAATCTATAAATATAGAGAGATTTCTCCTAAAATCTAAAAATATAGAGAGATTTCTCCTAAAATCTAAATATATAGAGATTTCTCCTAAAATCTAAAAATATAGAGAGATTTCTCCTAAAATCTATAAATATAGAGAGATTTCTCCTAAAATCTATAAATATAGAGAGATTACTCATGAAATTTGTGACAATAGATCATTTCAAATTTTGTTCACATGCATTTTGAGTCATCTTCCTGACCCGAAATTATTATTAACAGATTCTTTGGATACCTTTCTGAGTGGTATTAGCAAAGGTATATACTGACAATCAAGAGACCTAGTTTCTTGATTATAGAGAAAAACATATATTCATATAACAAACCGAAAAAACTCAGTAAATATATGTATATATACACAACAATAATAAATACAGACGTTTCACGACCACTAAAGGATAAAGGCCTCAGATATGTCCTTATTCGTGGCTGGAGCTTTACCGTTTCATCACAACGCTGTCCATTGCGGATTCGTGATGGTAGGAGAATTTAGTTTGATCACTCACACCAAACTAACCGAGTATGGGTGGTGCTGAGTAGTATACCTTTGCTGATCATGGCAATACACAAACTCTTTCACCATATCAAGGTAGCTCCATTCATTCATAGGTACACACACACACACACACACACACACACACACACACACACATATATATATATATATATATATATATATATATATATATATATATATATATATATATATATATATATATATATATATATATATATATATATATTTCGTGGGTTCCAGCAGTGCAATTATTAAGTAAAAATTATTTAAAGTTCTTTTTATTTCTCTGCAGATATTAGCTTGTGGTGATCAACATTCACACACAATAGTGAGAAGTCAAAATAGTTAATAAGTTACCACATATTTACGTATATATATATATATATATATATATATATATATATATATATATATATATACATATATATATGTGTGTGTATGTATGAATGTATGATTGTGTGTGTGTATGTATGTATGTATGATTGTGTGTGTGTGACTGACGCTTCGGAGCTCGTTTCCTAGAAGCTTTTGTGTCCCTCTCGACTTGTTCAATGATTAGGTGGTTAGTTGACTGCACCTTCTAGGGTGACCAAAATTTAAACGAAATATTTAGTAACCATCAGGAGAGAGAGAGAGAGAGAGAGAGAGAGAGAGAGAGAGAGAGAGAGAGAGAGAGAGAGAGAGAGAGAGAGAGAGAGAGAGAGAGAGAGAATTTTTTTAAATTTTACATTCAAATTGCCACCCCTTGTTGCCACTGATTGTCATGAATGCCTCCTTCATGAAGACGAAAAGGGAGAAGGGACGAGATGACGATTTAGGCCACATCAACTGACAAGGAAATGAGGCGTCAAATGACGGTCGTTTTGAGGAAGCCGGTCCTTTTGACCCCCCATCCCTCACCCTCCCTCCCCATCCTGCCTTCTTTCCCCTACCCCCTACGCCCCCCCCCCCCTCCACGGTTCCCCAAGCGAGAATCAGATCGGTGTCTTGCTCAGTCACGTGTACTGGGGGCTGTTTATCCCCTTGCCATTAGAGGAACAAAGTGGTTGGGATCGGGATGGGAAGATAGCAGATCCTCTGTCGAGTGAGGCTGCGAGTTTACTTAGCGTGATGGCTAGTGGATATTCTAATCGGTGCTTTAACGTTGCCCATTCTGCGATGCTAGTGTACGCGACCCGTCAGAGATGTCAGCTAAATATTTTAATAGATATGCACACACGCAGATTCAACTCTTCCCACCAACTCCCTATTTCCTAACTACAACCCCTCTCACCACGGTATGACTACTTTATCTCCCCTTACCCGAGGGATGGGGAGAGACTGAGTAGTTAAATGTCTTGTGGTTGAGTGTGACCGAAATATATATATATATATATATATATATATATATATATATATATATATATATATATAAAATATATAATATATAATATATATATAGCCAGACACTTGCTCTTTATTATATGGGGGAGATTGTCGTTTCCTAAAACCACTGAAAAATATAAATAAAAACCCAAGACACCAGTCTCCCACACTACAAAGTTCTCAAAAATGGTCATTTAAGAGGGTTCCATAGGTCATATCCTTCACCTTAGCTATCTGGCAGCAATTGCAAGTATATTATTATTATGATTATTATAATTACTAGCTAAGTTACAACCCTAGCTGGAAAAGCACGATGCTATAAGCAAAAGGGCCCCACCAGAAAAAATAGCCAAATGAGGAAAGGAAATAAGGAAATAAATAAACTATATGAGAAGTAATGAATAATGAAAATAAAATATTCAAAGAACAGTAACAACATTAAAACAGATCTTTCATACATAAACTATAAAAAAGACTTATGTCTGCCTGTTCAAAAGAAAAAAAAAAAATTCCTGCGAGTTTGAACTTTTGAAGTTCTACCGATTTAACTATCCTATTAAGAAGCACACTCCATTTTGGTTAGAGCTGGAATAAAGCTTCTAGAATAGTGTGTAGTATAAAGCCTCATGTTGGAGAAGCCCTGATTATTAGAATTAACTGCATACTGGGCTTACTGTTGAGGACGATTTTGGCGACACTTTAACTCTACAGGAGGATAATCGCATATTACTATGAAAATTTGTTGCTTTTATTCTTCAGAAAAAAAAAACACTTTAATTTTTTTTATATTCTTATGTAAAACCTGAGACCCAGAATACCATAAACTCTCGGGGTCCCAATAAGAAGAGGAGCTTAATGAGGAAACAAAGATTGAGAAGCAAAAAATAAGATATAAAAGAAAAATAACAGGGGAAAAAATTTTTAAAAAATAATTAAAGAATAAACTGTGAAATAGGATAAACGGCAAATTACCTATGAAAAAGGTCTTTGCCACAAGTTTGAAAAAGTCCTTTGCACCAGGCTTGAACTTTACTTCTTTTTCATTAACGCGCTTTTCCCCATTTATATGGGATAAGCATAGTGGGGGAGAAGGGGGGAGATCTAACAATGCTGTTGATTTTCTAACAATCCAACTTGAAGTTTTGTTAGGGTTTAATAACTATATTTCCCATAATTTGCTCCTTATTCAAAAGATGGATCATCCAAAGAGAAGAGTAGCATCCCTCGCTAGAGTAATAATTTAATAATATTGTTTACAATGCCGAACCCCATATAAATTTATAAAACAGATATACTTTGGTATTGCTTAAAATTCTAGAAGATTAGACATAGAAGTATATAGGCTGAATATCAAGATCAAAATCATTTAATAATCTTAAAAAGAAAAAAAAAAATCAAAACGTCAAAAAATCAAAACGTCAATTCATAGACGCAACTGCAAAATATGAAATACGTCTATTAGTAATAATAGAAAAAAAATGTCATGAATTCTATGAATATTATTTTTTTTTTTTTTGTGAATAACAAACTTTTTCTGAATACGTTCTTCTCTAATGCGGTTTATAATCTTTTTAATTTTTTAATCAATAATAAAATTACCTACTAAACAATAATAAAATTCCTCATTATCAAATCTGAACACATTGAATTTTGCATTTGATATGGAAGATAAGCCATGGACCCTTCATAACAACATTTATAATTTTTTTACTCACTATTTTCTCTACTCACTATTTTTTCTATTCACAATTTTCTCCTCCCCCTCTTCTTTCTCCTCCCATTCCTTGCATCTTTAACCATAGATGGAACGCACTTTCAAGCAGCAATCACCATCACCATGAAGGCATCTCTCTCTCTCTCTCTCTCTCTCTCTCTCTCTCTCTCTCTCTCTCTCTCTCTCTCTCTCTCTCTCTCATACTATATTCACACTATGAAAATAACAAAGTTTATCTTTTCTCCCACTATTTCCGGTCTTCATTGTGGTTAGGATAGTTTCTATATAATATATATAATGTATATATATATATATATATATATATATATATATATATATATATATATATATATATATATATATATATATATACTAAACGTTTCATTAGTACACAGGCAACACATTCACCAAATGAAAAAAAAGAACTTGTTTTTCGATAACAAGTCTTCCCAGCCGTTCTCCACAATATTATCTGACTTTCATAGATAGGAGTCTCTCTCTCTCTCTCTCTCTCTCTCTCTCTCTCTCTCTCTCTCTCTGCACATAAAGGTAACTACAGAAGGCTTGAAATTTCATCAAGTAATATTTTGCAGAGTCCTATTTACTCCTTTGATTTATTCTTGTCAGGTCTACCCATCAGCGACCCAAACTGTCCTCTACTGTGCAGGCTAGCCACGCGGTTATTGATGACGTCACACCGCACCACGGTCTGATTTACCAGCCTTTATTTTCCGGTATTTACTCTTATACAGTTTGCTTGCACGGAAGCTGGTGATCAGTATTCCTCTCTATTCCTCCATTTCTACGTTAAACAGTTGTGTTAGTATGGTGGATGTCGAACCATAAATTTTAAAGAGTGCTATCAAATTATTTAAGCACAAATCAGAAATAATTTTGAGCGTGTTTCCATCTAATCATTTGATGAATGCAGCATTGCCTAAATAAGTTTTTATAACAAAGATTCAGATACTCTTTATGCTCTAAAAATTATACTATCATTAAGATGGAATTAGCAAGTTTTCCTGTAATGTTTAAATTTAACAACCTAGGTCCTACCAACGTTAGTTTATGGAAATCTTTAAGCATAAGTGGGCATAATACGGTGATTGAGAGTCCAGGATCACGGATCTCGCTATATGAGTCTTTCCTGATGCTCCACATCTCATGAGACTAATAAGAAACAATTTCTTTGATAATGGCTTTCAGCAAAGTGACGGTGATTTTGTCCACTGCTCTTCGCTAAGGGAATTTATAAAGTAAAAGTGATCTCAAAACATCATATAAACTTGGAGAAACATATAAATGTCATTGGCTTTCAAAGTATGACTGTAAAATTAGCTGTAAAACTGATATTAGACACAATTACGAAATCGCTTAAATATTTTTGTAGCAAAGGATTATTTTTAGATAAGCATTGGGAAGAAATGAGTCAATAATCTCAGGAATTCCGCACGATACAAAGATGTCCAGAAATTAATAGGGGTTGAACTTACAAAATCAGGATGAAATCATCAAATGCACGACACCCAGTAAAATCATTGAAGGTAATTGGAAATAATTGTCTTCATACATTCCAAATAGGCTTGGCAGTTTCTAGTGAATATTTGCCAAAATTGTTAAAAATGGTAAAAATTATATTTAATAAATCATTTCTATTGACTTATAGAATGAATGAAGATGGACTTGAACATTTCCTTACCTTTTTGTGATAAATGGAAGTCTGCTATCAGCACCCAGAGTTAGATACAGTTAAACATAGTGTTAAATCTGATCTATTAGAGAAGGACAGTTACATTATAAGGTCAAAATGTAATACAGATCCCAACTGCAAAATAGATAAGGTAACAGCTGGAACCTTTTATTTTCTTGATAATGAAACTCTTTCCCTCTCAAGATAAAGATGACAAATCGCTACAACGTAAACTAAGTCTATCTGCGATGATATTCTGTTTGCCCGATGAATGCGACGATGAAGGAAATGATGGGACAGAAAGTGTAGGGGAATTTGGTAATTGAACACCTGGATAATGCAAAATAGAAAGGAGGTCTAGACTGTTTCCCAAGTTTCCCTAATGCACAAATTATTATTATTATTATTATTATTATTACTATCCAAGCTACAACCCTAGTTGGAAAAGCAAGATGCTATAAGCCCAGGGGCTCAAATAGGGAAAAATAGCCCAGTGAGGAAAGGCAATAGGGAAATAAATAAATGAAGAGAACAAATTAACAATAAATCATTCTAAAAAAAATAACAACGTCAAAACAGATATGTCATATGTCTTCTGTATTAATGGGGGACAATTCGTGGACAGGTATAATTAGCAGAGCAAATAAGGAGTTAGTGAGGCCATCAAAAGAATTTACTGATCTGATAAAGAATATTGAGGAAAAAAAGTTATCATGGGGAAAAAAGGAAAAACATGGGAACAAAGTAGTAAAAATTAGAATTAGATATTCCAAATGTAATGGAATTACCAATTTTAGTCACTTATTTTGTTCGTTGTCGAAATATTTTTGGAATAATAATATTAATCAAAAGAAATAACTTCCGCAAGGAAAATAATTATTAAAGTTAGAAGGTTGTAAAATGTAATAATCATGATTACTTATTTCTACAGTATAGTGTGTTTGTACAACTTTATTTGAATAGATATTTTTAAAATTTAGTTTGAATCATTAGTAAAAATGTATATAAATATGCATGCTTATTTGTACATTTGGTGAAACAATATTACCATAAAGGATTTGAATAATATTTGTTCTCCTCTAATATGCGACTTTTTAAACCATTTTCCTTAAAACCTTCTCACAGGACGTATTCTTTAACGAAATCTAGTCATCAAATATCTTTGAATATTAATTTTTTTCTGAAATAGAAATGTTATTTTCAACGGGATAATAAAGAAAACTGAACTTTTGCAAAGCAAGCTAATGCTGAATGGTACTCTTTCGCTGGCCAATGGTGCTCTGTGACGTCACAAAACTTGCCCCCACTTAACGTTTACCCCTCTAATCCTCGCTCCAAGTCCTCGCTAACCCCCAATTTACCTGCGCGTGGGTAGCCAAACTACAGTACTATCCACTTCAGTAACTAATAGTTTCGTATTATTTCCTCCGCCAAGATGTTGGAAGGAGGATATGTTTTCGCCCCTGTTTCTATGTTTGTAATTTATGTGAGTGTGTGTCTGTGTTTGTTTGTGAACAGCTTCCTGGCCACAATTTTAATCGTAGATTAATGAAACTCTAAGGGATTATCTTATGTAAAAAGCTGGGAATGATTAAATTTTGGAATGTTAGGGTCAAAGGTCAAGGTCACGGTCAAGCAAAATGTCCAATTCACGTAATCAGCCATAAGTTTGGACATCGTTGTCACAGACTTTAAAATTGATTCATATGAATGTATGAAAATCCACGCCAGTTAATATATGTAGAATGAAATCACCACGTCACCCCTTCATGCTCTAAATCCCCTCTTGAAGTTCTAATATTTGTGTGTCTGTTTATATATATATATATATATATATATATATATATATATATATATATATATATATATATATATATATATATATATATATATATATATATATATATACAGTATACATAAAAACATCGACCCCACATAGAAGTGGGAAAAGATGTAGACACAGAAAGAATGACACACACAGACATACACACGCGCGTGCACACACACACACACATATATATATGTATATATATATAATATATATATATATGTATATATATATGTGTGTGTGTGGTTGTGCATTTTTGTGTATATATATATATATATATATATATATATATATATATATATATATATATATACACACAAATATGTATATATGTATATATGTATATACATATATGTATATATATATATATATATATATATATATATATATATATATATATATACATATATATATAAACCTACACATACATATATATATGCATATATATATACTGTATATATATATATATATATATATATATATATATATATATATATATATATATTTATTTTATATATATATATATATATATATATATATATATATATATATATATATATATATTTATATACAATATATGTATATACATAATTTATACATATATAAATATATATATATATATATATATATATATATATATATATATGTATATACATATATATATATATGTATATATATATATATATACATATATATATATATATATATATATATATATACTGTATATGTATATATATGTGTGTATATATACATACATACATATATATATATATATATATATATATATATATATATATATATATATATATATATATATATATGAAATAACTGTGATGTGTCTTTGGCAAGAATAATGCACGAGAAGACTAACGCACTGAGAGAGAGAGAGAGAGAGAGAGAGAGAGAGAGAGAGAGAGAGAGAGAGAGAGAGAGAGAGAGAGAGATTGACGGCTCTACCACCCTACCAGCCCCTCCAAAACACCTGATTCACAGCTCCCCACCAGAAGAATTCCTTCAAAGATTCGTACATGAAAATATTAGTAACATCATGTGTGTATATATATATATATATATATATATATATATATATATATATATATATATATATATATATATATATATATATATGTATATATATATATATATATATATATATATATATATATATATATATATATATATATATATATATATATAAAGCATTTATTAATAATAAAATCATATTTATAATCCGAATATTTGTGTAGAAAATTTAGAAATTTCAGATTTTACGAAGAAAAAAAATCCATTGTTATACGACTTTGAAGACGAAAGGGGGCTTTTCTATTGTCTTCCGAATGTCTTCAGTTGTGGAGATTTTCTTAAAGACATTCCGGAAGCCATCTTGTTCTCTCTTCTTCAATACCCACAATACGATTCAAAACGTCTTCAGGGAAGTTTTCTCTTCGAAATCTCTGAATTCCACAGAGAGAGAGAGAGAGAGAGAGAGAGAGAGAGAGAGAGAGAGAGAGAGAGAGAGAGAGAGAGAGAGAGAGAGAGAGAGTGTGTTCATTTCGGCAACTCGTCATCATTCGCGTTCCTAAATCTTCAATATTTCTCCGTTTCTGTAGAATCTTTTCTATGGAGAAATTAGATTCATTTTTCGGAAGAAGGAAATAAAAGTGAATAATAAGATAGATAATATAAAACAAGATGAAAAAGGAGAGGAGGAGGAATTCCCATGAAGCCGTCCGGAAGAGTCTCCAGAGGCTTCAAGAAATGAATATGTGCGACTCTCGGAGCTGGGGGGGGGGGGTTGTCGCAGAGGATCTCCGGGAGATCCCTTCTGTTTTTTTTTTTTTTTTTTTTTTTTCAAAATAAGGTTGTTCGAAGGAGAACTATCTGGTAATCTAATACAGATTTATATCAATGTTCGGAATGTACCAAACAGTGATCAACGCAATCAGGAAACCTTTCGGATTATTTGGAGGAGGATTCGACGCAGCTGATCTTCAGGAGCAGCAGTCGGCGTGTGAGGGATATTTCAAGTATCTCAAAGGACAAATGGCGGAAATTCAGGATTCATTCGCCTACAGGATGGTCTCTTGGCTACTGCCAGAAAGGAACGACAACTCTGAGGGCGGGATCAGAGACGTTCCCGTCCTCCAACGACTGTTGTCCTCCCTTCCTGTGGTCGGAGGATTCTGGAAATCACCGCAGGATCTTCAGTGGTGTCAATTACAGGTGCAGACTATGGAACGGAAACTGGACACTCTCAAGAATGATCTTAAATCTATTGGAATTCTGGGGAAATTTTTCCCAGACTTCGTGACTGGAACTGAGGGTGGACCTATTGTTCCCCAAATGTGGGGTGGGAATTGGTTCCGTGTTGGTGTGGTATGTTTGATTGTGGCGGGAAGTATCGTCTTGTGGAAATGCTTGTCCACCAACGAGGAAGAAAAGGAGTTAAAAGACCTAGGTAAAAATGTTCAACTCGAGATTGAGAAACAAATTGAATTTTTGGACAGCGAACTGGAGCATGCCTGGGAAGAGATCATCTCTAGATGCCAGAAAAAATCTAAAGATGAAGAGGAGAAAAAAGAGCTGAAAGCAGAGATCCAACGTCTCTTCAACACTCTGGAAATTCTTCAAAAGGATAAAAAAATAGAAACTGAAAATTTATTAACCAAGATGCAGGATCTGAAACTAACAAACGACCAACTACAAAGTGAGCTTTCTAATAAAGAGCTTAAAATTGAGGATGATTTAAATGAATTAGTTGAAAAGGATAAACAAATTCTTGGACTAATGGAACAATTGGAAAATGTTCGGCAAGAAAATGAAGCCAGAATGAAGAGGGAGTCAAAACTTGAGGAGGAAATCGAGGAACTGAAAGTAGAGACTCTAGGTCTCTCTAACAGAACCAAAACTCTTCAGAAGGAAAAAGAAATCGAGATTGAAAATTTCTCGATTCAGTTGCAATATCTTCAGATAATCAACGATCAACTAAAAGAAGAATTATCTAATAAGGATAAATCGGACAATATCTAAATAGATTTAGTGAGATGGAAGAAATAAATCTTGAAATGACTGAGAAACTAACAAGAGTTGAGGATGAAAAAAATTCCTGTATTCATTGGTTGCATTGTGTAATAAAAGAAAAGATTGAGAAACTGGAAGAGATGAAGACACAGAAAGAGAGGCTGGAGAAGAGCCTGAGTGAGGCTAGAATCAATGATTTAGTAAGGAATGGAAAGTACAACTGCCTCTTAGAGGAGGTAAATGGTCTTAAGGAAGAAAATTCAATTAAAGTTGTTCTCTTCTAATATGCGACTTTTTAAACCATTTTCCTTAAAACCTTCTCACAGGACGTATCTTTTAACGAAATCTAGTCATCAAATATCTTTGAATATTAATTTTTTTCTGAAATAGAAATGTTATTTTCAACGGGATAATGAAGAAAACTGAACTTTTGCAAAGCAAGCTAATGCTAAATGGTACTCTTTCGCCGGCCAATGGTGCTCTGTGACGTCACAAAACTTACCCCCCCCACTTAACGTTTACCCCTCTAATCCTCGCTAGCCCTCAATTTACCTGCGCGTGGGTAGACCTGGTATTCTATAGACCTTGAGGTTAAACCAAGGTCTAAAGAATAGACCTTGATTCTTACATTACTTGAACGGAAGGATCTAATATCTTCTCTAATACTACCCTCCGTCCTCCCCTCCTTTTCTCTCCCTAAGAGCTTAGATCTTTGCACTCCCCAAGAGATTATACAAAACTTTTAACTGGCCTCCACAAGACACTAAAGGAGTTGGAAGACTAGGGCCTACAGGGCTCAGAACTATGAAACGTGAAGTGGGAGATGATGAGCGGAGAAGTATTGAATTAAAAGCTCAAGATGGAGACGACTGGCGAAACCTAACCAAAGCCATTTCGTTAATAGGCGTAGGAGGAGATGATGATGATGATGATGATGATGATAATGAGGTTAGAATTCCTACGATATTTTTATTCCCCAAAATGGCTACATAATTGGTCATTCCCTGACCCTCAGACCCTATACCCTCAACCTTTTATCTATTCAAGAGACAGCAACCGACTTGGTATTGATGTTGATGGAAAATTACAGAATGACTTAGGTAAGGCAAGACAAATTTTAGCAGAGGCTTAATACCTGTAGATAGAATTGTTAGAGTGGTAGAAAACGTAATAAAGTCTGGAACAAAGAAAAACACCATTAAAAGAATAGCAAAACACGTAAAGGAGCAATTATTACAAATAAATAGACGTACTAGAACAACCACATATGCACACAGATTTTTCGAAGGTTTTGTTCTGCAAATGCTTGCATGTACTGCATGTTCGTACTCTCGCTGTGCCATAAATATTGTGAAAATCTTTATCAATATATCAGTCCTCTAGATAAAGTCATAGAGACAATAAAAAAAACACTGGTCAGGATTCATACAGTATTTAAATTTCCTCTTATAGGTCATTGCATACGAGCATCACATGTTCCTATGAGTTTTACGCGCATATATATATATATATATATATATATATATATATATATATATATATATATATATATATATATATATATATATATATATATACACATACACATACATGCATATATATACATATATTTACATATCTACAGTAAATTTATATATATATATATATATATATATATATATATATATATATATATATATATATATATATATATACACAATTTACCTAGTGAGATCACAGCCCTTCATAACAGCGAGTTTTTTCCAACTTCCGGACCCATCAGTTGACCTAATTGAAAGTTTTTAATTCGAATTACATATTTACAGATACATACACACACTATATATATATATATATATATATATAATATATATATATATATATATATATATATATATATATATATATATATATATATAATATATATATATATATATATATATATATATATATATATATATATATATATATATATATATATATATATATATAGTCCACAATATGTGACCTAAATAAAGTGAAATTGGTCATGAAAATGTTTCATGAAAATTCGATTTGATACATTAAAGTTTGCAAAGTCGGTAACTACTAAGTCCAAAACCGTTAATGAATGAACATTAAAAAATAAAAGCAAAACTGTTTTTGACAGTCTTTTTCTATCTGAGCTCTGTATCCGAAGTTCTTGTAGTTTTCGATACAAGTCTTCAAATTGGGAACTGAGTGATGATACATGTTAGTACAGACCCTAATTTTGGAAGTGAGTAAACATATCCAAAAAGAAACAGAAAAAATATGGGCCCTTTTTAATTAACTACAAAAGTGGCATATAACAACATCCTATGAGAGAGAGAGAGAGAGAGAGAGAGAGAGAGAGAGAGAGAGAGAGAGAGAGAGAGAGAGAGAGAGAGAGAAACGATGAATTGATCAGAAATGTGAACTCACGGATGTCCTATGTACAGAACATTGTTGTATTCTTTCTATATTTTTAATGAAATTTACTATCTCACTGCAGTTTTTATTATTTTTTAAAATCGTTCATCAACCGAAAAGATAAATCCATTAATAAATCCAGTCACCTTCTGTTCTCCTTGTTATTTTTCTCAAATATTATGTCGTATCAGTCACTTAGCATGCAACTAGAGAGTATTCAGTATTGGTATAAAGAGTAAAAAACTGAATATAACCATAGCTGTTATCCAAATGTGACTCCTCCTCCTCCTCCTCCTCCTCCTCCTCCGCCTCCTCCTCCTCCTCCTCCTCCTCCTCCTCCTCTTCTTCTTCTTCTTCTTCTTCTTCTTCTATCAATGCACTTTTTCCCCATTTTTTATGGACGTGGGTAACCACGGGTGCCTTCTTTTTGAAGTACTTTGCTTTGGATTTGGACCGTAGTCCCGATCGGCTGCCCTGCCTGACATCGCTTTAGACCCCGCTAGCGTATGTTCACGTATTGTACCAGTCACTAGCGTCCTTCTTCCCAACAGCGAGGAGTCTTGGCGCGGTTAGGTCAACAGTTCTCTGTTATAGCAATTACTAAAATGTAACTTTCCTCTTGGTAAGGGTAGAAGAGGCTCTTGAGCTATGGTAAGCAGCTCTTCTAGGAGAAGGACACTACAAAATCAAACCATTGTTCTCTAGTCTTGGGTAGTGCCATAGCCTCTGTACCATGGTGTTCCACTCTCTTGGGTTAGAGTTCTCTTGCTTGAGGGTACACTCGGGTACACTGTTCTATTTAGTTTCTCTTCCTCTTGTTTTGTTAAAGTTTTTATAGTTTGGATAGGAAATATTTATTTCAATGGTTTTGCTGCTCTTAAAATATTTTATTATTCCTTGTTTCCTTTCCTCACTGGGCTATTTTCCCTGTTGGAGCCCCTGGGCTTATAGCATCCTGCTTTTCCAACTAGGGTTGTAGCTTAGCATTTAATAATAATAATAACGGGTATAGATCTTCTGAGATTGGGTCGACAGCAATCAGGCTAAAACTAACGTCTTCTTGATGAAGAGATAACGAAGAATCTAAATGGAGAAGGAATTCTCTGAATATCTAATACTAATTCTATCTTTATCCGATAAGGGTTCTTCTGCGTTTCTATTGGAGCCCTTGGGCTTATAGCATCTTGCTTTTCCAACTGGGATTGTAGCTTGGCTAGTAATAATAATAATAATAATAATAATAATAATATAATAATAATAATAATAATAATAATAACAGACATTTTAATTTTGAAGTAACATTAGTTTCAAACAGCTACTTCAGCCAAAATTACTCGACAGCAAATAAACCGAACTCTTACCCTTGATTAAATGGCAATTATACACATTAAGTCTAGTCACCCAATCCAAGGTGCAAAGCTCAAACATTTAAAAATTATAAAACCTAGGAATACTATAAATAAAAAATAATTTACTATTAAAGGCGCTGACCGTGTATTCATGCATACTTTGAAAACTTATGAGAGACAATTTTTTTTCTTTTATAAGAAGAAGCTATATTGGCCTATGACTTACAAGCATTATGTAAAAATTAGAGGGATTTTTTCTATTCTTGAAATCTCTGAAAGCTGTAGGTGAAAAACTTTTGAGAAATGAAAGCAGGATTAGACAAGAAAAAGAGGAAAATGGGTAACTTTAGTATTTGGGGAAATTGAAGATATTCCTTGGGATAACGAAAAGTGGAATAAATTACTTTGAAATGAAAAGGTTTCTTTTGAGTTTGCAAATACCATCTAAGAAAAAACACGTCATAATTCCCAGAAACTGTTAAAGGAAATTTTCAATTTCCCATAGTGACTTCGCCTCGCGGGATGTTCAAAATCTATCGGGAAGTGTCTTTATTGTTGTAATAAAGTCGATTTTATTATTCACAAGATAATCTTACGAGAAATGCGAAAAACTAATGTAAATCTCCAATATTTCAAGTTTTCGAGTTTGATAGTGTTTCTGCTTGTCTACCACGGTTTCAATAAACGCAGACCGAATTTCTGATGGCCCAGGTTTTAAGTATTCAACTGGAGAATCACCAACACTGATTACTCTTAATCAGTGAATTCAGTAATTATCTTTCATATGTGGAGTATAGTCGCCATATCAAGGGTTTGCGTTCACTGTTGAGTGGCTGAAATAGCTTTTAAAAATGTGAACTACTTAAGCTTAATCACAAGGCGTCGATGACCATTGTCTTTACAAATAGACAACAAAAAGTCAATAGATTAATTAAATGAAATAAATGTGAAAATCTCCTTTAAAACAACGTTCTTGAGTACATTTCCTTCTCAAAATATTTCCCAAGTTTGCTGCATGCATCGAGAAATATTACACGCATATAACTTCCGACTATAATTTACGACTTACGCATCCATGTTGATCTTAATTGCTCATCCTACTCCTATTCCTCCTTCCTTTCCCGAGTGATGAAAGGAGTAGTATTCCACTCCAATGGTATATTTTAATTGGAAAGTGCTGGTGACAGTCATTATCAGAACATCCAGACCGCTATTCATAGTTTTCTATTGCATTTGATATAATTATTTTCCTCTGTATCTTCCGTGTAACTTCTGGAATAACATCTCTCTCTCTCTCTCTCTCTCTCTCTCTCTCTCTCTCTCTCTCTCTCTCTCTCTCTCTCTTCGTTCCTGAACCATCTATATCTTTACAGAAAGATTTCCTTACCGGCATAAATCTCCCCATCCACGCTTTCTCTCTCTCTCTCTCTCTCTCTCTCTCTCTCTCTCTCTCTCTCTCTCTCTCTCTCTCCAATCATATCTGCAGACGCTTTAGCCTCCTTCACTCCCACACAACCGCAGCTACATCCCCCCTCCAACTCCCTTTATTGGGGTGGCTCTATACCCCATCCCCCAGCCCTGGAAGTTGTGGATGTTTTAAAAGGTATATTTTCCTTTCTCTCCTCTCCTGGCTTTTCCCTCGGTCGGTCTTACCTTTAAAGACTTGCGAGGAGGGATTTGATACCGGCTCTATACATACACCTACAGTACTTCCTCCCTTCTCTTTTCCCACAATGTTCGCCATCTTTAAATCCTCACATATCAGCGAAAGTCTCTTCCCTTCCTCATCCTTTACTATTCAAGAAATCCTCAATGTTCCGGTAAGGATGGTAAAGAAAATTGTTGGATTAAAAAGAAGTGAAGAGGTTAAGAGAATCTGCAAGAAGTGTGGATGCTATTTTTGGTGGACTGCAGCTGAGCAGATTATTATACTAAGGAAATTTAACCCAGAATTGTATATGAAGATAAATACATGGAAGTCAGATACGCAAGAGAGGGATTCATAATGCTCATAAAACCAAATTGGAATTAATCGATGTAATTAAATAAATAGGGATTAGGGGATAGTTCTAATCGGGCTAAATAGAGAATTCCGAAGATTTACTATAATTGGGAATCCAATAAATATCACTAAGATCAGACGATGAGGCCAAAATAAAAAAAAAACTATATAAACACTAAGTACCAGGAATTTCCTCAAGAGTTCAAGAAAATCAGTTGATCGTGAAAAGTGTACAACGTGAGCGATCCATGAAAGAAAATATTTTTTCTTATGTATAAATGCTGGTATACCTTGCTAGTCTCTTTCTTTACCTTTATTTTACAAGATTTTTTTTATTCTGGTTTAAAGAAATGCTGGCAATGCTTGTTAGTATTTTTTTTTCTTTTTTTATCAAGGACTTTATTTCTGGGATGACATGATTTATTTAAATTCCGGTGTATGCATTTTATTGCAATAGATCTGAAGATGATGAATACAACAGAAAAAACTGTCCTGGTTAAGTTTAACTGAATAATTTGATTACTGTATAAAAAAAAAAACTCATCTTCGGCTCTCAGGAGAATCGCATCAAACGTTATTCTAAAAGATTATATATTTTCTTTAATACATCATCAACAAAAGGTGATATGTAATTAAATTATTTCCCTTTCTTTCTCTTTTCTAAATCACTCACTTATTTAATAGTATTAAGTTAACAGCCCAATAAATCAGTAGGATTCATGTCCCCTTCTCCTTTTCTGATGTTTCCTCTACATTTCCCTTCGTCGCTTAAGCCTTGAGTAATATATAGCGATGTGTACTTTATTATCTTTTTCTCTTTTATTCTTTATTCCTAAATCGTAGAGGATCGTAATTCGTTTTCGTTGTCATTTACTTAATCTCTTTCCCTTGTCTGTTTTCCCTTTGTACAATGTGTATTTTATTTTCCACTTTTTTTGCAAGAGAAAATTCAGTTGAAATGTGGTCAGTATCTTTATCCAATAGTTTTAATTCACTTTCCCGGGAGAAAAGAAATGGAAAGAAAATTGAATTACAACACGTTATTGACCAAACGTAATTTTTGGGTTCGTTATTTTACTGTCGTTTTGTTCCAGTCACTTTTAAAAAGTCTTTTAGTTCTAAAAAATATTTATTTTAAATGTAACGTTGTTGCCTTTGTTCCTTTTCTACGTTTATTACATCCTACATTATATATATATATATATATATATATATATATATATATATATATATATATATATATATATATATATATATATACAGTATACATCCATATATATACACATATATATACATATATATATATTGTATATTTAATATATATATGTTATATAATATATATATATATATATATATATATACATATATATATATATATATATATATATATATATATATATATATATATATATATATATATATATATATATATATATATATATAGGTCTTACTTATAACTGTAATCGAACAGTTCAACATGTTTCTTTAAAAAGGCCCACAAAAGAAGCAAAGAAAATATAAATAAATCACTATATTTCGACCAATACACAGTTTTACTTCACACCTTGAGGAAGGCCAATGTCTATTGGTTAAAATATAGTGATTTATTTATATTTCCTTTATTTCTATTAAGGGCCTTTTTAAAGAAACACACACACACACACTCACAAACACACACACACACACACACACATATATATATATATATATATATATATATATATATATATATATATATATATATATATATGTATATATATATATATATATATATATATATATATATATATATATATATATATATATATATATATATATATTTACAGTAAACGTATGTTTGATTGCTTTCAACTAAAAGCCCTAGTCTAACAAAATTGTTGAGGGCTTCCTATTAGGCTATTTCATGTAGATCAACATTAAACTCGATTAGGTGTCGCCACTAAGTCTAATCAAATCCGTGTTTATGCTTTCGACAGTTCACTTAATAGATCTAAATAGGTCAGCTTTCCCTTTTCCATTTCACCTCATAAGATGTTAACGGATCACCTTTTCTTCAGTTCATGAGCATTCCTTTTGATAAGAGAAATTGGATCTCTTGATATTTTGCGAAGATATATATATATATATATATATATATATATATATATATATATATATATATATATATATATATATATATACATATATACAGTATACTGTATACATATATAGATATATACAAATAAAATAACCCATAATGTATGAAAAATGAAATTTATTTAGCTTTCGAAGGGGCCATCTCCCTTCCTCTCCAGAAAACAAATTTGTTTTCTGAAGAGGAAGGGAGATGATCCCTTCAAAAGCTAAATAAATTTCATTTTTCATACATTGTGGGTTATTTTATTTATCATAAATACACGGAAAGTTGTGTATTTTAATGTGTGTGTGTGTATATATATATATATATATATATATATATATATATATATATATATATATATATATATATATATATATATATATATATATATATATAGCCCACTTCGCAAAATACCAAGAGATCAACTTTCTCTCATTTACTTCATTTCATAAACTAGATCACTAATTTTTCTCTTTAGCTCACTTCCATTCCCTTCTGACTTGAACTAGGATTTGCAAACTAGTAATTCATTATCGGTTACTGCGTATGTCAGGAATTGGAGAGTATTATCAATACCAAAAAACAGCATTACTAGATTTATACTCATTTCCCAATGAAAAATAGTCCAAGAACGAGCTTATAGCAAGACTTGTATTTTGAGTTTAAATCTCGCGATTTGTAGACGACTTCGGGTGAGGTATTCTTTTCGATAAGGATAACAAATTCCATTAGGTTGATACGTCGTCATGGAGATCCTGACGTCAAGGAATGATTCCAAAGAGACTTTGTTGTTGACAGTTAGGATAAAAGAGTATAGGCTATATAAATATTATAATTATATATTATATATTACAATTATGTATCATATATTATAATTATAGTTCATATATGAATTATGCTTTAATGTTGTTAATGATTTTAAAATATTTCTATTTTTATTTTTCATTACTTTTTATATCGTTTATGTTTTTCCTTATTTTCTTTCCACACTGGGCTATTTTTTCTTGTTAGAGGCCTTGGGCTTACAGCATCTTGCTTTTCCAACTAGGGTTGTAGCTTAGTTAGTAATAATAATAATAATAATATTGATCAAGCGGCTGTTTCCAAAGATGGAGAGACAGGAAGACAAGAAATGGCTGAAATTGAAATTTCCGAAACAGAATCCACAGTCACTGACCTGATGTTCCTGAAATCAGTTAGTGATGTGGCAAGTAAGAATAAGAAACTTTAGCTTTTCATCTTTCTCATTTTCGATTTCGATAAAGAAATTATTTGTCTGAAGTAACAGGGTGAGGATAAAACTTCATCAGGACTTATTATCAAAAAGAGAACCAGCATCGAATCCAAAATAGGCATTTACTATGCATGTTAATTGCTTTCAAAAATTCGTTTGCGATTAACCCTAAAAACAAAATAATGCATTCATGTTTTTCAATCATACTTCTTTCCTGTTAGATACTCGTCCACCCTATAATTATTGTGATTAGCAAATTGTATATATATATATATATATATATATATATATATATATATATATATATATATATATATATATATATATATATACTTTTTAAGTAAAGGTTTTCATTTCACACAGTCCTTTGTCCCTTTATATATTATTATTATTATCATTATTATGAAAAGTAGTGTACGAGACCCGTCAAAAAGGACAGCTAAATATCTAGAAGATATGCACACACGCACATGCACCACCTCTCACCACAGGATAACTGCTACTTATCTCTCCTACCCGTGGGACAGAGGGAACTTAACGCGTGACCGGAAAGCAATACATATATATATATATATATATATATATATATATATATATATATATATATATATATATATATACACACACACACACACACATACATACACACACACACACACACATATATATATATATATATATATATATATATATATATATATATATAAATATATATGTACACACTTAGAGAGAGAGAGAGAGAGTGTCTTGCACTTTTTTATTATAAAGGGGAGATTATTGTGAATTTAAAACACTTTTGCCTTTTCTCTGTATGATAACTAAGGAATAAAAATTCAGCGATAAAAAAAAAGGCAGAAACACGTGTCACATAAATCCCCATAAACAAAGTAGTTCTCTTTTCGTCTATTGTAGGGATCTAATTCATTTCCGTTATTGGAATAGTCTTTCATTTTTCCTAGGCGATGTACTACCAATTACTGTCCAAAGATTTTAAAGAGAATGATAGATTCAGTTACTTTTTTAATATTCAACTTTTTAATTTCTATTAAACGTTAGAATGAGTATAATTTCTACTCCTTTTATTAAACGATAATATTTCCATTCTATTACTATTCTTTTATGATAAGGCAAATTTCCTGAACTTAAGTATTTTTTTTATTCAGTTTTGTAGTTTGAATTCTACATTGGCTTTTATATTCCCGTTACATGAAAGTAACCACATATCCTTTTCATTGTGTTTCCACCAATAGCCATCAGTCCTTTGAATCCAATTGTACTGTTTGTTTACGCGGGTTATGTGAATTTTATTGCACTCAATTCTTTCATTCAACAGACCGTTCGTTTTTAAATTGTTTTTTTTTTCTTTTTTTTTTTTTTTTACAGCTTGATATCACCTCTTTATTCCAGCTGGATATGACTTCTCGATTCCAGTTTGATATCACTTACAGATTCCATTTTGATATCACCTCAGATTTCAGATTGATATCACCTCCTGGTTCCAGTTTGATATAACCTCCTGATTCCAGCTTGATATAACCTCCCGATTCCAGCTTGATATCACTTCTCGATTCCAGCTTGATATCACCTTCCGATTCCAGCTTGATATCACTTCTCGATTCCAGCTTGATATCACCTCCCAATTCAAGCTTGATATCACCTTCCGATCCCAGCTTGATATAAACTCCCGGTTCCAGCTTGATATCACCTCCCAATTCCAGCTTGATATCACCTGATTCCAGCTCAATATCACTTCCCGTTTCCAGCCTGATATCACCACCTCCCTATTTCAGCTTGACATCACCTCTCAGTTCTTCCAGCTCGATATCAACTCCCGATTCCAGCTTGATATCACCTCCCAATTCCAGATTGATATCACCTTCCGGTTCCAGCTTGATATCACTTCTCAATTCCAGCTTGATATAACCTACCAATTCCAGCTTGATATCATTTTTCGATTCCAGCTTGACATCACCTCCCGATTCCAGCTTGATATCACTTCTCGATTACAGCTTGATATCACCTCCCGATTCCAACTTGATATTACTTCTCGATTCCAGCTTGATATCATTTCTCGATTTCAGCTTGATATCACCTCCCGATTCCAGCTTGATATCACTTCTCGATTACAGCTTGATATCACCTCCCGATTCCAACTTGATATCAATTCCTGGTTCCAGCTTGATATCACCTCCCAATTCCAGCCTGATATCACCTCCAATTTCCAGCTTGATATCATCTCCCGATTATGGCTTAATATCACCTCCCGGTTCCAGCTTGATATCACTTCTGAATTCCAACTTGATATCACTTCTCAATTGCAGCTTGATATAACCTCCCAATTCCAGCTTGATATAATTTCTCGATTCCAGCTTGATATCACCTCCCAATTCCAGCCTGATATTACCTCCCAGTTCCAGATTGATATCACCTCCTGGTTCCAGCTTGATATAACCTCCCAGTTCCAGCTTGATATTACTTCTCGATTTTGGGTAGTAGGTTGGCCAGGGCACCAGCCGCCCGTTGAGATACTACCGCTAGAGAGTTAGGGGGTCCTTTGACTGGCCAGACAGTACTATATTGGATCCTTCTCTCTGATTACGGTTCTTTCCCTTTGCCTACACAGACACCGAATAGTCTGGCCTATTCTTTACAGATTCTCCTCTGTCCTCATACACCTGACAACACTGAGATTACTAAACAATTCTTCTTCACCCAAGGGGTTAACTACAGCAATGTAATTGTTCAGTGGCTTCTTTCCTCTTGTTAAGGGTAGAAGAGACTCTTTAGCTATGGTAAGCAGCTCTTCTAGGAGAAGGACACTCCAAAATCAAACCATTGTTCTCTAGTCTTGGGTAGTGCTATAGCCTCTGTACCATGGCCTTCCACTGTCTTGGGTTAGAGTTCTCTTGCTTGAGGGTACACTCAGGCACACTGTTGTATCTAGTTTCTCTTTCTCTTGTTTTGTTGAAGTTTTTATTGTTTATATAGGAAATGTTTATTTAAATGTTACTATTCTTAAAATATTTTATTTCTCCTTGTTTCCTTTCCTCACTGAGCTATTTTCCCTGTTGGGGCCCCTGGGCTTATAGCATCCTGCTTTTCCAACTAGGGTTGTAGCTTAGCATTTAATAATAATAATAATAATACAGCTTGATATCACCTCCCGATTCCAACTTGATATCAATTCCCGGTTCCAGCTTGATATCACCTCCTAATTCCAGCCTGATATCACCTCCCAGTTCCAGATTGATATCACCTCCCGATACCAACTTGATATCAATTCCCGGTTCCAGCTTGATATCACCTCCTAATTCCAGCCGGATATCACCTCCAAGTTCCAGATTGATATCACTTACCGACTCCAACTTGATATCAATTCCCGGTTCCAGCTTGATATCACCTCCTAATTCCAGCCTGATATCACCTCCCAGTACCAGCTTGATATCACCTCCCGATTATGGCTTAATATCAACTCCCGGTTCCAGCTTGATATCACCTCTCGGTTCCACCTCCCAGTTCCAGCTCAATATCGCTTCCCAATTCCAGATTGATATCACCTCTCGGTTCCAGCTTGATATCACTTCTCAACTGCAGCTTGATATCACTTCTCAATTACAGCTTGATATCACCTCCCAATCCCAGATTATTATCACCTCGAAATCCCAGCTTGATATCACCTCCCGATTCCAGCTTTGATTTCACCTCCCGATTACAGTTTAATATCACCACCCGTTTCCAGCTTGATATCAACTCCCGATTCCAGCTTGATATCACCTTCCGATTATTGCTTGATATCACCTCCCGGTTCCAGCTTGATATCACCTCGCAGTTCCAGCTTGATATCATCCAATTCTAGCTTGATATCACCTCCCCGTTCCAGCTTGATATCAGCTCCCGATTACACGAGTGTGTCGCACTTGTGGAATGATCTTCCTAAATTAGGCCGCTGAATCGGTGCAACTTCAAAAGTTCAAACTTGCACCGAATCTTTTTATGCTGAACAGGCTGACATAAGTCTCTTTTTATAGTTAGCATAGTCAAGATCTATTTTAATGTTATAACTGTTCTTAGAATATTCTATATTAATTGTTCATTACTTCTCTTGTAGTTTAATTATTTCCTTTCCTTACTGGGCTATTTTCCATATTGAAGACCTTGGGCTTATAGCATCCTTCTTTTCCCACTATGGTTGTAGTTTACCTATTAATAATAATGATAATAATAATAATAATAATAATAATAATAATAATAATAATAATAATAATCGTAATCATTATAATAATCATAATAATAATAATAATCGTAAGTCTTAAAAATCTTAAGTATCTTAATAATCTTGCTGATAATTTTCATGATAGTAATATTGATAATAATATAGTAATAATAATAATAATAACAATAATAATAATAATAATAATAATAATAATAATAATAATAATAATAACAATAATATTAATCTTAATAATAGTGCCACAAGTGTAGCTCAAGATAGCCTCTCTATCATCGGGTTTCCTTTCCTTATCTAACCATTTTCATTCCCATCACCCCCTGACCTTTGAAATTCTTTTTTAATTGGGGAATCTGAGAGAATTAGAGGCCCTGGTTAGACGAGATTGACCCAAGGTTCTTTGATGAAAGGAAGGAGGATTATATCAGAAAATGTATTTAAGTTCTATCCTCTAAAGAATTCCAGGATAGAAAAAGGCGAAATGAAACACATGAATGATATTGAAGAATATCAGTAGTTTTTTTTTCTTTTTTTTTGAGGGGGGAGGGGAAATGAGGTTTTTGTGGAGACATGTTGGAGATAACTGGTTTTTTATATAGTGTGTGAGAGGGAAATAAAGATATATACTGGTTACTGGTGAGGGAATCCTAACTTCGGCCATGCTACTTTGTAGGCGAGAGAGATAGAGAGAGAGAGAGAGAGAGAGAGAGAGAGAGAGAGAGAGAGAGAGAGAGAGAGAGAGAGAGAAAGAGAGAGATAGAATGCTTGACTGTCAGCGTAGAATAGTATGTAGGCAATGGTGAGTAGGCCTACAGCAGTAACGAAGAAGGTTTTCCCTCAATTCCTATGGAGATATAGAGAAAGTAAGAGGAATGATAAGGAGGACGTGTTTGAGGTGAAGATACCGGAAAATAATAAGATTTAATTGGGAAATAAAAAAAAAAACTATTACACGGAATATGCTTGTGGGGTGGAGATAAAAGTCCAGACATCTTTTATGATATCATTACGTGGATAAAGATGACATAAGAAAGGGAAGGGAGAGAAGAAAAGTAGCACAGCATACGACTAGATCTATGAAATTCTAATGGATGTTGTTCCTTTGGGATATTTCATCATCATCATCATCTCCTCCTACCCATATTGACGCAAAGAGACTCGGTTAGATTTCGCAAGACGTCTCTATTAAGAGCTTTTAATTCAATACTTCTCGATTCATCATCTATTTCACCAGCCCAGCTAAACGTTTGGTGAACTAATCTCTCTTGGGGAGTGTGAAGAGTAAGCCCAAACCAACTCAATCCACCACTTAATGTCCATCTGTTATTCTCATTATATGACCTACCCATGTCCATTTCCTTTTCTTACATGTAATGTTAGAATATCCTCTACTTTCATTTGCTCACGTATCCATGTTGCTCCTTTTCTTTCCACAGCTCTTTGAGTTGTAACTTTCTTATATTCTAAGACTTTAGTAAGGGTTCAAGTTTCTGATTTTTTTTTTTTTGGGGGGTGTGGCATTTTGGATTTCATAATCTCATTTTGTTCACCAAAAACTATCCATTACATACTTATTCACCTTTTAATTTCGGTCTCGTTTCTGGGGGAAACACTAACAGTCTATCCCAAGTACGTATATTCATTTACAATCTCTAGGGGTTCGTCCATAACCCCTATTTGATGTCTGCATTTTCATTGAACCTTATTTTAGTTGTTGTAATATTAATTTTCAATACTACAATTCTGTTTTCTCTATTCAAATCTTCTATCATCTTTTGCAATTCCTCCTATGATTCACTAAACACAACTATGTTATCTGCAAATCACAAGTTGTTAAGGTATTCCCCATCAGTATTAATTCCTACATTTTTTATATCAAAATTATCAAAACTATCTAGACATGCTGTCAATAATTAAGGAGATATGGGGTCTCACTATCTAACTCCTTTCTCAATCAGAATTTTCTCTATATCTTTATACAATTTTAGGATTGCTTTACTTCCTGTAAAGCTATCTTCAATTGTTCTAACAAGATTCATCTATTCCTTGTCTTTGAAGGGCTTTCATTACTACTGAGGTTTTGACCGAATCAAAAGCTTTCTCATTGTCTTTAAATCCCATACGTAGTGGTTTGCCATACTCTGTTGATGTTTCCATTAACTGGTTAATTACATGAATATGGTCAGTTGTTGAATGCCCACTTCTAAAGTCTGTCTACTCTCTTGGTTGATTAAAGTCTGTCTTTCTATTCGGCATAATATGAACTTTGTAAATATTCTATTTATTATGGAGAGTAAACTTATTGGAGGGTAATTTTTCAGCTATTTGGTGACTCCCTTTTTTGTGATTTAGAACATCTCTCTCTCTCTCTCTCTCTCTCTCTCTCTCTCTCTCTCTCTCTCTCTCTCTCTCTCTCTCTCTCAATTCCCCATTAGCGTTGAAAACTGTTCTTCTATTTTCTCGTACTCTTGATAAAGATTTTATTACCTTTCATTTGAATCTTTCCCATCTTGCCTTGAATATCCTTCGATCAAGCTGGATGACGACCATTTTCTTAGTTTCCATTCGTTTGTGACTCTTATCCCTCTTTCCAGTCAAAATTTTCCATTACTTGTACAGTAATAGTGTTTCAGACTAAACATCTGTGATGTTTCGTAATATTTCCTTTCTCCATGATTCCTCTAAAAAATTTACTTTCGATTTATGGTTATTTATTATATTTTTTTCTGTTCGGCAATCTTTTTACTCCGAACTCTTGTGTACCATTGCCTTACTACCTTTATTCTACATTTCCATATCACTTACATCAATATCCTTAGTCTCGTTCCTCGTGTTTGCAAACTAAGAACTTGCGTTGTTTTTCTCCCTTCGTTGTTGTTATACTTTCCTCCCCAGTCTTCCCAAACCAATAAAGAACTCTTGACCTGGAGAGGAAGGAAGAATTGTGTGTAGAGGCGGGTGATGGTGTTGTGTGACAGGTTCTAGATGGAGGGGGAGGGAGGGGGGGGGGGGGGGAAGGGCAGGACGAAAGGACGGGGAAATATTAGTAAGAAAGTCTTACATAAGGTAAAATTTCCCATAGAAATCCTAACCAGATCAGATCGGTGACATCCATATCTAAAATCCACATCTACTACTTCGATTTAACTTGGAGAAGAGAAAGCTTGATAAGGTTATATAGAAGAAGTAGGATGTGTGAATAAGATTGACCTGGAAGTTGAAGCCACGATGGAAATAAATAAAGTGATTGCTGAGTCATGTATGCTTTATGGAAGTGACATACAGATGTTGAATTCTAATGAAAATAAAGCTGTTGAGCTGCTTGTGTAGTATACCTGATGGGAGAAGAATTACTAAGGCATGAAAATAGAGGAAATGCGGAAGTGGTGAAAATGTGACCTTAATATTGAAAGAATGTAATAGAGTATTTGGATGTAAGTCATGTGGAAAAAAAAAATGGATGTTATTAGCTGGAAAGTTCATATTTCAGAATTGTTAGGAACTAGGAGAATACCTTAACGTGGTGAAAGGGTTGCTTATAGCCATGATTAGCAAAACTACTAATCAAGGCCACCCATACTAGGTTGGTTTGCTGTGAAGGATCGGCGGATAATCTCCCATCACCACCAATCCGCACTGGTCAGCATGCTGATAAAAACTGGGCAAACCTTAGACATAAATTTTTATATCAGAGGCCTTTGTCCAACAGTGGACTGGAAACAATTGCACTTTGTTGATGAGGAGCTAAGAAAGCCTAAAAGGTTTTGGTGGCTTATTGGTAACGTCCTCGTCTGGCGATCTGGTGTCTGGGTTTCGAGCACCGCTCAAACTAGTTAGCTCCTTTAGTGTCTGCGACCTCACTATCCTTGTGAACTAAGGGTGGGTGTTTTGGGTAGCTTATACCTGCTGAGTCATCAGCAGCCATTGCTTCTCCCTCCCTGGTCCTATCTTGGATGGAGAGGGGGCTTGGGCGTTGATCATGTTTATATGGTGTCTGTAGGGCATTATCCTGCTCGATAAGACAATGTCACTGTCCCTTGCCGCTGCCATTCATGTGAAAGCTTTGATCCTTTAAAACCTTTAAATAGTGAGATAGCTGGTATGAAAGTCCCTTTTAAAGGTTTAAAGGTCACTCATGAATGGCAGAGGCAAGGGACAGTGACATTGCCCTATTAAGCAGGATAATGCCCTAGAGACTGACCGTATATACATATGATCAGCGCCCAAAACCACTCTCCACCCAAGCTAGGACCAAGGATGGCCAGGCAATGGCTGCTGATGACTCAGCATAGACCTATAAGCTCTCACAAACAGCCCCTCCTTAGTTCACAAGAATGGCAAGGTTGCAGCGATCAAAGAAACTAACGAGTTTGAGTGGGACTCAAACCGCAGTCTGGCGATCACCAGTCAGGGACATTACCACATCGGCCACCACAGAGCAGTGTGTGGAAGGGAGTTTGACACTTCTAATGAGTCTTCTGTGAATGTATATAAAGCAAATAATGTTGTGAAAGTTTCACTTCATAGGGGATCTTCCCGGATTCAGAAGTTTAAGGGTTTATGTAACAGTGGCTTTGTTGTTCTCTGAAGCCACGCCGTGTTAAGGGAAAAAGATTAATATTGATAGCTGGAAGTTATCCTGAGAATAATTGAAGCCAGATTTAATTTATCAAATTTTCATAGAGCCTATACTGTGATGATTATTTATTCCACATCCTGTTGGATTGGCGAAGATCGAAGTGATCATATATCCCCTTTTTACCTTTCCATAATAAACATTTCTCCTGTTAATATTTAGTTATGATATTCTTTTTGAACATATTTCAAGCCAATGATGAGTACTACCCTCAATGGAATCCCCTCCTATCATTTTGCTAAATGTTTCTTGAAATTGGCTCCCCGAGTTGTTTAGTATTGTTGTGTGGTTATCTTTGACTTCTACAAATCGACTTATCCACCATCAAAGAGATATTTTCTCCCAAGGGGGTTATATATTTATTTATTTACTTTTATATTGCTTGGCCTTTGACTATTAATGTCATCAGCTAGTGTACACTTTCTAATATACAATATCATGATACGGTTAGATCTCGGCCTCATGCAGCAATATTGACATATTAATGTGCCTAACAATTACAGGACTGTAAGACGTATAGTTGTAAGATATACTTTAAAAAAGCACAAGAAGAGTCTCCTTGTCTACTGCAAGAAAAGGTTATTCAACATTTCTTTTCTCTCTCTCTCCATTTGACACTCTCTGTTTAGTGATTCAAAGAAACCTTTGAAAGAAATGAAAATTTCTTAATCATAAAATGTGAGGAACTTCTTTTAATATCTTACAAGCCCTACCAGATCTACTGTAAATCATTTAGATTATTTGATGCGAGATGGGTTTTTTGAATAAGAGTTTGAGATGTGGAATCTATGCTGGAAAGCGCGATTGTTTGTGAGACAGTCAGACAGAAGGCTTATAGATTAAAGAAGACGAATTGTCTTGACAGATTCGGGAAACGTGGTGGAATGGAAGCGTGGGAAGCTAATACCTCGCAACACATTTGGTGGAGTGGAAAGGGATATTTCTCGTGATTTTCAATTATTATTGTTTTCATTTGGGTTTGGGAAAACGGGAGTTAGCCAGCTCCTGTAGGCACTTGAGAATACGATTTTTTGAAACATCTGTTTATGCATATTGCTTATAAAAATAATTGAATTAGTTA
>NC_090740.1:26492368-26497368 GCF_036898095.1 Palaemon carinicauda
AAGCCACGACCCCTCCCATCAAAGAACTTAAGAACTCATTTTCCTATCAGCGTTTCAGGTTTTATCTCTATTAAATCTTTTACTTGATTTTCCTGTCTCGGTCTCATTTTTAACAGGCAGAAGGTGTTTCATGAGACACGCAGAGTTGTATTACTAGGAATCTAGATAATTGGGAGCAACATTTAACCTTTGACATGAACCACTTATATTTAAGCACTCTGTAATGACACAAGATTTACAGTAGTTTCATCATTATTATAAACATTAAGCCCTTAACTCGTTAATTATTCTCTTTACCTACTAAGTATAACCGTAGTATATATTAAAATTCCAAAGGTTACGGATGACCGTGGCAATGACCAATTTGTCGTATGAAAGAAAAGAGATGTTCGACTGTGCCTTGACATAGCCGTCTTGTCATCAAGAACTGTAATCCTTACAGACCATGCAACGTGTTAAACGATAATCCTTTTAATGGAACAGAAACATTTTGCCTTTCACTTTAACATTAATAACAAAATATAGCATTATTTCAACTTGACGTGGACAGTTTGAGAAAGCACCTCTACCTTTCTTTACGACATACTGTACTTCATCTACAAGTTATTCAAGCCAAACCAACTGACAATCAAAGATATAAGATCAGATGTTTCGTTACAAAACTGACTTTTCAGTAAGCCTTTGTTACTGCAAAATTTGATGGAATTAGTCACTGAGGAAGAGAGTAACTGAACTGCTGTTTTCTCACATTGCCGTTCATAACCTCTAACGGTGACGTCATGCGCGTGAGTGTAGAAAACGGGACCTCTAATTTCAGCCCAGGACGAACGATACCAGACTTGGATAATATGCGTCACGGACTCCTCTTAGACTCCTCTCCTCTCTTAGTACAGAGGCATTGATGGAGAGAAATCTACAGACCAAGTGTATACTGGCTGATCTTGACTGAGAGCTGTATGGTTGATTGATTGATTGATTATTTTGAAGTTTTTCTGACATCCTGATATCGAAGATCATAAATAAAAAAATAAAGGGAAATTCGGTTTTAAAACTATAAAAGAGAAGTTCTTATAAAAGTTGAATAGCTTTCAGAAGACCTGATTCTGAAATTAATCCAAACTTACCGCTAGGAGATATTTATTTTATTGTTGTTACTGTTCTTAAAATATTTTATTTGTCCTTGTTTACTTTCCTCACTGAGCAATTTTCCCTGTTATAGCTCCTGGGCTTATAGCATCGTGCTTTTCCGACCAGGGTTGTAGCTTAGCAATTGATTATGATAGTAATAATAGCCTAGTACAACACATCCTCCCCAAGAATCTTGACGAGGAGTTGTGTGCGAGGTCGTTCACTCTTGTGACGATTCTTGGCACCTTATCTTTCCTTCTCTTGTTGCGTCCATGTAAATACAGTCGTGAAATTTCTCTTGTTCAAACACTGACCTTTTGTTAATTTAAAAACGACTTCAGAGAGAGAGAGATATAAGTGTGAGTAAACGACTATTCATCTTGATAAATAGAACAGTTAGCAAGTTTATAGTGTTAATTTTCCTGCCTACTCGGTGTGAAATTCATAAAGTAAATTATATTTCAAATACAAAAGAAATATTGTAGGTTTATTTATTTTAATGAATATTTCTAAATATCGACGATAGTTTGCTTAGTTGTCTTAAATATAGATATTTACAGGCAATAGAAAAATTATTCTAAATTCTGAGAATAAATACTTTAAATATTTTTGGATTACTTTGCTATCTTATAAATATTTCCACTTCAGAACCAGACATTATAAAAATATCCAGAGAAATATCAACACAAGAAACGCCTGCTTAAAAGAGCGTCTCTTATCTCGTGGGCAAACAAAACCTTGGCAACAATCTTTTACAAGTCAAGAGGTATACACCAACAACTTTTTTATGACAAGGGCGTCTATATAAAATCTTGAATATAATAATAGTCGTTTCATAACAATATCCTAATTTGAAAATCTGTTTATGATACTGAAATTGGAATAAAAAGAAAATATTTTATATACAGTTCACACAATAAAGCTATGTAGAGAGAGAGAGAGAGAGAGAGAGAGAGAGAGAGAGAGAGAGAGAGTAGAACTGTGCACTCCAAAAATTCAGAATCATTATCCAGGACCTGAAAAGAACAATAAAGAAATACAAATAAAAATAATTGTGTTATATCCTAAGATGTAAAGACTATAGTGTTTGAAAAGCATATGCAGAAATTAGAGGAAATTGTCAATATGGAACCATATAATAATAAAACCAACAACCATAAATAAAAATCCCTTGGTGAATAGGAACCAAGACGAGATGAAATTGACAACATTAAAAAAGTAGGTTTCCACTGATATAGCAATTATCATTTTTTCTCATATTTGAATTCCAAGATGTCGAGATCTAAAACTATAGGGAAAAAACCACTAAGACATCAAAGTCTAGTAAAAAAATGACTGAAATCAGAAAAGCAAAATAAACGACAAATGGAGAAAGATGACAGGAGGAGGTACGAAAATAAAGACAATTACATAATTGAGAGGGATGTCTTAATAATTAACGATAAACCTTTCTTTGTCGGGAAGTCAGTGAAAATATCACGATAGTGATGGTGTTATGGAGTTGTCATACTCATGGATACCTTCTTTCTAATAATGACAATACTATCAGGTTGATAATAAGATGGGAAGCAGGAACTTTACCCATTAAATAGCAGAAAAGTAATCCTTCTAAACAACGGAAGTCTTCCTGAGAGAGAGACGGAGATATTCATATAACTCAGATAAATATTTTCAGTATGATTTTTTTTTAAACTTTTCACAAAAAGGAGGTATTTATTCTATATTTTCATATATATACAATTACATAAAGTACACACTGTATGCATACAAATATATATATATATATATATATGTATAATATATATATATATATACATACATATATATATATATACATATATATATATATAGATATATATACATACATATATATATATATATATACATACTTATATATATATATATATATATACATATATATATATACATATATCCATATATATATATATATATATGTATATATATACATATATATATATATATATACACACACCCACACTTCGCTTGTTTGATCTCTTTTCATCACTCCAATTATGGATTGGAATTTATGAATTTGGCCGCGAGAGCCCTACTCTAGGGCTTGGCAGGCCATTCAGCAGGGAAAAAAATCCCGCATTAGCACCACGAAAGAAAAGTTTAAGATGTCGGACAGCAAGAAGGAATAAATAAAGCGGGAAAGAGGTATAGAAGAAAGCTGAGAAGTGAGTGAAGCAAGGGGGCCAAGATGACTCTGCAAAGACTTAGATAATACCTACACTGACGGGAGTCACTCCAACAATGTACCATAGTTTTTTAGTCTTTAACTAAGATCCATTTTCATGTTAAATCCTTGCAGGTACTCGCACATTCATATAATTTTATTAGTATACGCGACCCGTCAAGAATTACGCCTATAATTTAGACAGATATGCGAACGCGCACACAGAGATTCAACCCTTCACACCCCCTTCCTCCTTTCCTAACTCAACCCGCTGGTTCAGCCATTTATAGGAGACTGTGGCTTCCAATGAACCTCTCGGGTACTCCCTCTCACCAGGGTAGTACAACTCCCTCTCCACTTGCCGCACAGCGTGACAGGAAAGAAATATACTCATATATATAGCCAGACACTTGCTCTTCATTAAGAGGAGGATTACAACCTTTCCCCAGTGGATGTTGCACCTCACAGATTATAGTACCCAATCAATCCATCCTCTTATCACACAATAACCCAAAATACCCATTTCAGGCTGTTGCATCTTAAACAGATTCTTTTGAGTTCAAAACTGCGTTCTTAACAAAACCAATGGAGTTTGATAAATTGCAAGAAAAGAACAATAAAAACCACGGGTTTTAATAAAGTGCAAGAAAAGAACAATAAAAACCACGGGTTTCAATAAACTGCAAGAAAAGAACAATAAAAAACCACGGGTTTCATAAAGTGCAAGAAAAGAACAATAAAAACCACGGGTTTCAATAAAGTGCAAGAAAAGGACAATAAAAACCACGGGTTTCAATAAATTGCAAGACAAGAACAATAAAAACCACGGGTTTCAATAAATTGCAAGAAAAGAATAATAAAAACCACGGGTTTCATAAATTACAAGAAAAAAGCAATATATTGAAATCCCGCGCATAAATTGGTGACAAGATGTTTACTGCTTTTCATCATTATGTACTATCACGGTTATCACTTAATTGTCACACTTGGTCAAAATCAGAAATAAAGTTTCTTATATAAATATAAAACTTATCTAATTAAAGGTTACTGCCCCAGGTAATAATACTACTATTAGGATTTTATTTCTATCAATAAAAAATGTCACCTCCCCTAAGGAAAATTCGTTAAGTTCTTGGTTTGGTTAATATTTTTTTTCTATTTTTGCTTTAACGTTAGTTTATATTATCACCCAAATAATTACGGTAATTTCATAGAAATCAGAGCAATGATACCACTGGCAATTGGCACAATTATTTAGATTTTCTTAAGGTATTGGATGTAACTTGCAAAAAAAAAAAAAAAAAAAAAAAAAAAAAGAGAGAGAGAGAGAGAGAGAGAGAGGAGAGAGAGAGAGAGACAGAGAGAGAGAGAGAGAGAGAGAGAGAGAGAGAGACGTGTTCATCTTCATTCTTTCCCCTTCACCATCGTCTTCATTTCCAAACTAGGTATCTCCGGTCTCTAATTTTCATTCTACAAGCGTTCCAGATATATTGTACATCTTTTATCTTTTTCCCCGTTGCTAAAATAAAAAATAAAAAAGGACATACATCTGCATTTATTTCAGATTATCAGATACCTCCCATCTCTCCTTCCCTCTCGTCTCGAGTCTCCTCAGCCTTTAAATTGATAAAAAATGGATTTCTTTCCAGCATAAATCTTCCTTACCCCTCCT
>NC_090740.1:26502368-26507368 GCF_036898095.1 Palaemon carinicauda
ACATTACTAAAGGATTTATAGACTAAACATATAGCACTACCAACGAATGTGGCATGGATGCTAAATACATGCAATAAGTTTAATTTTTATATAGTAGCAGTTAGAGACAGTTTGAAATTGCTAAATTATATGATCATAATAAACTACGTTCTTTAGGCACAACAGTGTTCTGAAATCAGGGGAACTGTTGTCCACCAAAGGGTTTCTAGGGAGAGATTCTAGGGAGCAACATACTCCCCTTTTATGATGGAAAATTCTTATTTCTACACAGGTAACTTTTCTTTTATAACAAGATTTTTTTTTCAGAAGGGGAAATTGTCCCTTCTAAACAGGGAAAGGAAAACGAGGGTTCACCCGCAGCAGAATCGATGTTGACATCCGAAATTTGTATCCCCTTTTCCATGGCCCACCCATGATATCCTTCGTCAATGTCTGACACCGGATGGAAACCATAAAATTCGAAATTTTGACTTTCAAAAGACTCGAGAGAAATAGAGAATATGAATAAAATGAATAAACGACAAAGGAGATATGATGTGTGGAAAAATCAAGAGAGAGAGAGAGAGAGAGAGAGAGAGAGAGAGAGAGAGAGAGAGAGAGAGAGTTGAAAGGAGGTTATGTTTACCCCCTGTCTATGAGTTTGTTAGTGACCTTTCTGACCACAATTTTCATTGTAGAGTAATGAAACTTGTATGGATTATAGGATATGTAAAGAGCTGGAAATGATTAAATGTTGGAAGGTCGAGGTCAAGGTGAAGGTCACTGTTAGGCAAAATGTTTAATTCACGTAATTAGCCATAAGTTTGGACAATGTCGTCACAAAGACTTCAAACTTGGTTCATATTTGAGGGTATTAAGATCCACGCTAATTAATATGTTAAGGTCGAGTCCATGGTCAAGGTCAATCAAAAGGTTAATTCCGGTCATCAACCATACGGCCACAATTTTAATCATAAAGTAATGAAACTTACAAGGGTTTTAAATTGCTATATAAGGAGCTGGAAATGACTAAATTTTGGAAGGTCAAAGGTCAAGGTCACAGACAAACACGCAAAACGTCCATATCACGTATTCAGTCATAAGTTTGAGCGTCCTTGTCACAGACCCTTCAAACTTGGTTCATATTTGAGTGTATAAAAATCCACGCCAATTAACAAACGTTAAGGACAAGGGTCAAGGTTAAGGTCAAGCAAGGGTCGCGATATAAGCTTCCGCGGAGGAAGTCTGCGCTCTACTAAATGCCCCCGTAGTTTAGTGTGACATCACGAAAAAACAAGAAAATTAGACTTCCAGTAATTTTGCCTCAAGAAAGTATAATGCACAGAAAAATCTGTTCTCTTTCCAAGACACTAAAATAAAAATCAAAGGAAAAATTTAGACTGTAAATGAAAATAAGAATCGTGTGGTATTAACATCGGGTCAAATTTTAGGTATAATGATGAATGTGGATATAAATAATCATCCTAAAAATATGTTGACTTGGAATTATGTTACGACCCAGGGTATGACATCAATCAGGGTACGACCCCTTATCCCATTCACTGTTTTTCTTTCTATTATAAAGAAGCAAATTAATATATACTAATTCACAATAAACTTTAAATAAGATAAAGTATAATAATAGAATATACTAAGGGAGACAATTTAAAATGAGTTTCTATATAATCTAGAAAGAATATAAAGCGCAACATATATAAACAGTAAAAGAAAAGATATAGTAAAAGATTACACTGGTTGTGATTTAAATGGTAAAACAAATTAATTTATGCAAAAAAAAAAAAATAAAGGAAAGAAGCAAATTAAATATATACCGCTCATCCGGGGAGATAAAAGATTCTATGGATATACTAACAAAAACCATTTAAAAGAAATTTTTATGTAATATAAAAAGGATGTAATGCACACCATATAATACAGCAAAAGAAAAGATATAATATACGATTACTCTGGTTGTGATTTAAATGATTAAATAAATCAATTTACAAAAAAATTAATGAAAATAAGAAAATTAAATATATACAGCGAAGTTCGGAAAGAGATAAAGGATTCTATAAATCAATTTACAAAAAAATGAATGAAAATAAGAAAATTAAATATATACAGCAAAGTTTGGAAAGAAATACACGATTCTATAAATCCATTTACAAAAAAGAAAAAAAAAATGAAAATAAGAAAATTAAATATATACAGCAAATTTCGGAAAGAAATACACGATTCTATAAGTCAAAAAAAAAAAAAAATAAATAAATTAAATTAAATATATACAATAAAGTTCGGAAAGAAATACACGATTCTATAGATCAATTTAAAAAAAAAAATAATGAAAATAAGAAAATTAAATATATACAGCGAAGTTCGGAAAGAGAGATAAATGATTCTACGGCCTCCAACCTCTAATATTGAGTTTAAGTTTGCGTTTGCGTTCCCTCCATTGCCCTACGAGGACAGCTAAATTTCTTCCCTCTAATTAATTGCATCAGCAGCTAATTTAGGGGATCCTCTCGCAGGGCGGTGAATTAACACTCACATTAATTACTCAATATTGTTCCTCCCGACGAACTTTTGGAAAGCTAGTAATTAAATAGTGTCAGTATTGTAATTACCGTAATGAAACCTTTAGCCGGCTCAGTGCACCAGTCCCTCTTCCTTCACATAATAAAGTAAAGCCCAATCCCACGTAAAGAGAAAAACCCTGCCTCGATAATTGTTTTTAGGCCCATTACGATATTAGACTGAGGATTTCTTTTATACCCTTACAGGCGTTCTCCCACGTTGAGAAATTCAGTGGCTGTGTGTTTCTGTACTTAACATATTCAGTGTCTGTGTTCTTCTGTATTTTTGTGTGTTTATGTGTGTATATGTATGTATATATATGTATATATATGTATATATATATATATATATATATATATATATATATAACCTCACTAAGACTGGGTGCAGAGATAGAAAAATACTAATGTTCAGTAAATGAAAGAAAAGAAACTGCTAGCCAAATATATACACATATATACATAAATATGCTATACACATTGTGTGTGTGTATATATATATATATATATATATATATATATATATATATATATATATATATATATATATATATATATATATATATATATATATATATAATATATATATATATATATATATATATATATATATATATATATATATAATATATATATATATATATATATATATATATATATATATATATATATATATATATATATATATATATATATATATATATATATATATATATATATATGTATATATATATATATATATATATATACATATATATATATATATATATATATAGAATTACTAGCCAAGCTACAGCCCTAGCTGGGAAAGCAGAATGCTGCAAGCACAAGTGCTCCAACAGGAGAGATAACTTCGTGTGGAAAGGAAAGAAAGAAATAACGAATGAATTATATTTATATGAAAAATAAAAAAAAACCAAATGGTTAAACATACTAAGATGAGTATCAACTCTAAAACAAGAAGTGTATCAGGCTGTTAAACATAAATACATTTGTAACAACTTTAAGCTTCTAAAGTTCCACCCATTCAACAGGCAGTTTAGGAAGATCATTCTACAATATAGTCAAAGCTGGAATAAAACTTACAGAATTCTGTGTAGTATTGAGTCTTGCGATGGGGAAGACATAACTTAGAATTAATAACGTTTTTAGTGCTCGTACTGCGTGGTACAGTTTGGAAACATCTGAATGAAAACAGTAGTCAGAATCATGAAAAATCTTATGCAACAAAGATGCTAAAGATTGATATCCAGATCGGGAATATGGAATTTAAAAGACCACAAGGTTTTGTCCAAGAAATTATGATGACTGTCAGCAGCTCATGGCAAGACAGGAGATTGATTGATTGACTACGAGTTATCTGGCACCCGGACATCTAAGGTCATTGACATCGAACCTGACAAGAGAACAGTTCTCAAACCATGGCAGAATAAAATAATAATTTTCAGGATAGTGTGATCACAAAATTTCTTAAATGACTCAATATTCCAATTTGTTGGTACAAATGAAGAGAAAAGAGACCAGATGTGTTTCTCAACAAGTAAATTTACAATTCAGGATCCTACCTAGAAATTTAACATGCATTGTATAATAGTTGAAAAAAAATCAAAGCAAGGATCTGGATGTTGATGAGCCACAGTTCTCGACTTACATACAATCATAGGGTTCAATTTCATGTCCCATAACTTGCAAAATCCATTATTTCAAATACTAATGCAAAACATACCTAGGAAGAGAAGGCCACCAACAAGGCATTATCTGTGGAAAACTGCTATTCACGGACTCACCTGTGGGAAAATCATAAAAAGTAATTAGTCACTATATTCATAAACTTGTAAATATTCATACATAAAATATCCATTAATAGGACTTTACAAATGATATCACAATCGATACCCCATTATTCATAAAACTGCCGAATCAATCACAAAACCTTGTAAATAAAACTTCCCAACATCAGTGGGTTTATGGAAATATAAAGTAGAACTTTCAGCAGCACGTTGAGTACCTACATGCAGTTAATCACTCAATTTTTTCTTGCATAAACTGCTGTAACTCTTAAATATGACAAACCTTTGCTTCCTAAATACGAAAAACCTTGGCTTCTTAAATATGACAAACCCTTGATTTTAAATATGACAAACCTTTGCTTCTTAAATATGACAAACCTTTGCTTCTTAAGTATGACAAACCTTTGATTTTAAAGATGAGAAACATTTGCTTCTTAAGTATGACAAACCTTTGATTTTAAATAGGAAAAACATTTGCTTCTTAAGTATGACATACCTTTGATCTTAAATATGAGAAGCATTTGCTTTTTACGTATGACAAACCTTTGATTTTAAAGATGAGAAGCATTTGCTTCTTAAGTATGACAAACCTTTGATTTTAAATAGGAAAATCATTTGCTTCTTAAGTATGACAAACCTTTGATCTTAAATATGAGAA
>NC_090740.1:26514868-26524868 GCF_036898095.1 Palaemon carinicauda
CAAAGGACTCCATAACTCTCAAAGGGTGGCTGGAGCCCTGCTGTATACAGCATATAATTACTATACATACTTATATATATATATATATATATATATATATATATATATATATATATATATATATATATATATATATATATATATATATATTTAAGAAATGATATTCGTCTGCACATCTTATTTATTTTCCACAATTACAATCATAGCCGTAATTCAGGTAAACCAACTTTACTCCTAAGAAAAATAGAAAAGAATTCAGAACATAAAAATTATGACTTTGGAAAGGAGCTTCACTAGTTGAAATCTATCCCTCAACAACGACTACAATGTGGGGAAAGTTGACTCTTATGAAGCCAATCATCCAAATTATTCCTCATTCCTCCGAAAACAAATTATGGAAATCCTGACGGTTTCTATTAATGAGGCCCTTATTCTTACACAAGGAACCACAAATTCGGTTTTTTTTTCTGGAAAGAGTTTGATATTGCATTTTGTTAATTGAGGCATCCATTAGCACAGAAAATACACAATATTATCCTTTATACCCAATCCTGTCAGTTTTCATTTCTGGTTACCAATTACTCATATAAGTGTACTTTTTTTTTTTTTTAACTAGCCATGTTGTCAATAATACGAAGTTAGAAATAAGACATTCTTATATATTTACCAAACTAGGCAATTTTCCAATATTATTTAAATTCTTATGTGCACCATCATTTTCAAGACATGCTTAATTGCATGTGGTCATAATATAGAAATACTGAATTTTTTTATATTGAATCCAAATAGAATAAAAATAATTCAATCAATATAAAATTTCCAGTCATAACGCACTTTAAATAATTAAACATTACATCGTATACTTGAGAGCATTCTAAAAAAAAACTTGAAACTGAGGAACTTCAGGGTGAAATTAATATCTACCTCACACAATACTTCGCCAAAGAAAAAGAAAAGTATCAAGGGAAATATAAAGATTAACACTCGAGCCACAAGGAATAAAATCCTCCTCTCTTAATTACAATCAGAAGAAAAAACGATTGAAGGAGGGGTTGGGGGGTTGAAGGGGATGGCATGTAGAAAATTTCCCAATCTCAGGTTACCCCTACTACGGTCTACCTCAAACCTCCCGCCCCTCCCCAAAATTATTCAAGACATCCCACGGGTGCTATCCAAAGGAGAGAGAGGGGGGGGGGGGGAGAGGGAGTGCAAGGTAGAGACAGGGTTGGGGGTGATAAGAGTGCAAGGGCCTATTGTTATTCAGATGTTTCATTTCTCTTCAACTTCTTCTTCGGGGCACCATTTGTTGATTACAGCGGCAGCGTTACCAGACTAAGGTAAATAAGAAGGTATGACTGGCGCAGTGCTGCCAATAGGCTGCCACCGATTAGCAGTGTTGCCAACATACACATCAATCTCGAGGTTCATCCGGTTCTTATATATATTAAGAGATTTATTTGACATTATGTATGATTTTCTCATTCAATTTGATTGGGATTAAAACATTACAATTTACTTATAGAAGAAAACTCAATAATAAAAGTACATATGATGACGAAATAGACCTCTCCACTGACACCTAAAGCGATATTCTCAATATACAAAAGAGCAGCGTTGCCATTTTCATCTGCCTTTCCATCAGCTATAAAAAAAAAATGGTTTCATATTTACTTCAAGAATGTATAACGACGCTAGTCCAACACAAGGGCAAACGCACACACTAACAAGGATTTAAATCACCATCTCTAATGTAGCACATCGGAAAATCGACAGTCATATCAAACGTATGAGGTTGACTGAATTCAGTGTTCTCATCAACTTCTACATCCATAACGAATAAGGAAAGAAAAAAAAATGAACTTCCTATTACTCGTTGGTTATTAGATATTTCACTGATACGTAAATAATGTCTTAAAAAGGATACAGACCCTACAGATACCTTCGAATATATATATATATATATATATATATATATATATATATATATATATATATATATATATATATATATATACATACAGTATATATATATATATATATATATATATATATATATATATATATATATATATATATATACACACACACACAGTATACATATATATATATATATATATACATATATATATATATATATATATATATATATATATATATAAAAAACTTGAAATAAATTTCACACATACTGTACGCTATGCACATAAAAACTCGCAATTGTAATTACTAAAATGAAAAAACTGGAAACAATATCCAATCCAAAAATCAATGGCTTAATTAAACAAAATTATTATCATCCAGGTCCAAACAAACATGCGTATATCGTTAATCTCTCAATATCTTACTCAGGCTTTTATTGCCATTGTGCATTGTTTTTACATACGTTTGGTTTCATTATTATCAATTATCTTTATATATAAACACACACACATATATATGGCTGAGGACTATGAAACATGACGTGGGAGATGATGAATGGAGAGATATTCAATTAAAACCTCAAGATAGAGACGACTGGCATAATCTAACTAAGGCCTTTTGCGTCAATAGGTGTAGGGTATGATGATGATGATATATATATATATATATATATATATATATATATATATATATATATATATATATATATATATATATATATATATATATATATATATATACATTCGTACATACATACATACATACACACACACACACACATATATATATATATATATATATATATATATATATATATATATATATATATACACCATACAAATGAGCCTTTTATATATTTGAATTTTTCATCGCTCGCAGATCAAAATAAAATAGCGTGGTAATAGCAACTATCAACCCCCAACAAAAGTGACCTACAGATAAATGGCAGGGAAGTTGCTCTTTGGCACTCCTCACTTCAAGGGGGGAAAAGGCATTACATAAATACACACATACACACACAGACACACACACACACATATATATATATATATATATATATATATATATATATATATATATATATATATATACATATAAATATATATTTATACTTTATATACATGCATGTGTGTTTAGATAAGAAACCGCAGGTATAAATATTATTATTATTATTATTATTATTATTATTATTATTATTATTATTATTATTAGTGTGCCTGTCACCATCACTATTCGAATATACTTTTTCAATATCATCGCATACTGTATATAATATAAAGTACACTACGCTGCTGTATTTTCTCTTTATAGTGAAGTTTATTGGTAATTAGGATCTACATTACCCAACTAAAATTGAATTAAATATATACATCTATATATATATGTATATATATATATATATATATATATATATATATATATATATATATATATATATATTGCATTTTATTCGGTATGGAAAATTTATTATCACGATTATTTCTATTATCATTATGATTATCACTGTTAATATCAGTTAATAATATCGTTATGATAATTATTGATAGTAAAATTTATATTTTAGTAATGCAATGACCATGGAAAAAATGTATATAAAATATCTTAATCAGTATCTTAGAATTTAAAGCTTTTGACAAAATTATTACCTCGAAAGAGGATATAATTCTACCTGCATAGTTCACAGTATAATGTCCGCAATAAAATAATTCAGTAAACAGTTACATAGTTTTGCCTTTGTCCAAACCAAACTTAATTTCCCAAAGGAGGATGTCATTCCAATTTTGTCTGTAATTTATACTTCAGTGTCCCTTAAAAATGTATTAAATATATAACAAGTTTTTGTTCCCACTTCTTTTAAGACAAACTCAATTCCCCAAAGGAGGATATTATTTCAACTTAGTCCGTAGTCTGCGATACAATGTCCTTGATAAAAGTAATTATCTCAATGAAGATAAAAGTTTGCCTTTAAAGGTCCCTCATGAATGCCAGAAGTATATATATATATATATATATATATATATATATATATATATATATATATATATATATATATATATATATACACACACACACACACACACACACACATATATATATATATATATATATATATATATATATATGCATATATATATATATATATATATATATATATATATATATATATATATATATATATATATATATATATGCGTGTGTGAGGGTACGCTTGTGTGTGTGTGTTTGTGCATGTGCGTGATATATGTCCCAGAAAGGGGACAATGGCCATGTATAAATATATTCAGCTAGGACCAGGGAGGGCCAGGTAATGACTGCTGCTGAATCAGCAGGTAGACCTACAGACTCCCCTAAAACACCCATCCTTAGCTCACAAGGATCGAGCTTGAGCAGGTCTCTAACTCCCGCCCAACATATTGCCAGTCAATGACGTTTCCAAGAGGCTACCACAACCCTACCACTATTTATTCCAATGTTGTCACTGTTCTTAAAATGTTTTATTTTTCCTTGTTTCCTTTCCTCATTGGGCTATTTTCCCTATTGGGGCCCCTGGGCTTATAGCAGTCTGCTTTTCCAACTAGGATTGTAGCTTAGTAAGTAGTAGTAGTAGTAGTAGTAGTAGTAGTAGTAGTAGTAGTAATAATAAAAGTAATAATAATAATTTAGCACTACGATGTATTAGGCAAAATTAATCCCATAAAGATAAGATATAATTTATACAAACTGTTACTGACGATCATTACAGATATTTATAATCCGTGCAAGGATGCGGCAAATGAGCAGTGACCAGGTGTTTATCAAAGTAATGCAACCATTACGTTGAATTACCTAATTTGATTAATTTTCTGAATTAAACCTTAGAGCGCTATGTACACGAGGCTTCCTTGGCAAAGAGGTCAGCAGCACAGTTTTAATTAAGAGGATTACTTTTCTTGCATATTAAATTGCTACAGCTCTAATGCGTGAATATCCTACTCTCTCTCTCTCTCTCTCTCTCTCTCTCTCTCTCTCTCTCTCTCTCTCTCTCTCTCTCTCTCTCTCTCTCTCTCTCTCTCTCTCAAAATCTTCTAGTGGGGAAGATAAGCTAACAATGTAAATCTCTTTACTGACGTGTTTGGCACATCTGACGGATAATAGATATTTTTCTCTTACAGCTCCAGCTATATTGTGTAAACGTCAATAAAGTTGCTAGCAGACAAAGGGATTACTACTACTAATTATAATACTAAAGTGGTGGCCTAATGGAAACCTCCCTGCCTGGCGATCTGGGGTTCTAGTCCCGCTCAAACTCGATAGTTTTTTGTAGTCTACAACCCCACCATCCTTGTGAGCTAAGGGTGGGGGGTTTAGGGGAGCCTATAGGTCCACTTGCTGAGTCATCAGCAGCCATTGTCTGGCCTTCCTGGTCCTAGCTTTCGTGGAGAGGGACTTGGGCGCTGATCTACTATATATATATATATATATATATATATATATATATATATATATATATATATATATATATATATATATATATATATGGTCAGTCTCTAGGAGTCTAGGGCATTAAAACTGTCCTTTGTCTCAACTATTCATGAGCGGCCTTTAAAACTAGGAAGAAGTAACTGAAATGTTTTCAGTAAAAACAACAATAACAACAACAAATACGTCACTTTCTAAACCACTGTAGGCCAAAGGCCTCCAACATGTCTTTATTCATAACAGGTACGCTTAATGCATCAAAAGGTTAAAAAAAGGTACAATTTACATCATTTATGATAGTTTGATAAATGCATTCAGACCATGTAGGCCTATACATCATGTATCATGGAGAAGGCAAAAGAGCGACCACTTTCCATACTGCCAATTACTGGACAGGGCTACGAGAGCCGACATTAAAAACAAAAATTGCCAGAGTTTTGTTTATTTCATTATTTATAAAATTACTGAGATCAATATATATTTTCTCTATAAATTAAAGAGCAAGCGTTTGATATATATATATATATATATATATATATATATATATATATATATATATATATATATATATGCTTTACATATATATATATATATATATATATATATATATATATATATATATATATATATATATATATATATATATACATACACGTGTATATATATATATACATATAAACATATCTTTCCGGTCACGCTCAGCTCTCTCCGTCCCTCCCTCGAGCAGTGGGGAGAGGAAGCAGTCATACTCAGGTGAGAGGGTGTGTGTGCATGTGTTTGCACATCTATCTAAATATTTAGCCGTAATTTTTGACGGGTCGCAAATATATATATATATATATATATATATATATATATATATATATATATATATATATATATATATATATATACATATAGAAACAGATACAAAGAGAGATCCACCAGGGATGCGACAGCAAGGCGAGAATCAACGGAAATAAAGTGCCCAAATAAGGGAGGACATGGCACTATTAGTCAGTGCCACTGCACGTGTCTGGGAGAGATGTGGGCTGCAATATTGGACTCCCAATCGGGATGCCTCTGCTGAAATATCGCCCTAATAACACGTGCCAAGTCAGTCTCTTCCCTATCCCTTATCACGTATATACGGGCCCTAGACTATAAAAGGATCTCCATTATCCATCTTTTGATACTCTTAAAAATTTGCATTAAAATGAGGGTTAAAAATTCTGGAAAAATGTTGCCAGACATTTACCGTTTTAAAAATGGATATATTGACGTATGGGAGTGATATTACGGTCACCAACCCGTAAAAGATAATAACTATAGGGTAAAATAACGGTTGCCTGTATTTACTCAAATACGGCTGAGAACTATATTTATATGGAGAATTTCCAATTAAAATTGCGGTTTTTTTTTTTTAAGTGTACGTTCATCATCATTCGAATCTATATTTTTACCCTTTTTGTTTATAATGCTATACAGTAAATGCTTCTTTATACTCGTAAGTTATGGATGAACTATCGAATTAAATCCAACACTTAACCTTCTCCCCATTTCTCAATTGTTTTTTAAGTTAATTCTTTTATTATCCCATAAGTACAATACGATTGTATCTTTGCAAGAAAATGTTAAAGCATGTCTGCATCAATATGGAAATATTGAGATATTAGTTACAATTAATCTAACTGAATTTTAATTATGGCATTGTTATTCCTCAATATAGAATATTTCTCAATTTCCATGAAATTTATCGAAAAAAAGTACTACCATTCAACGATAATATTTTAACAGTAAGAGCAGAATCCAAATTGCAAACATTAGTTTCATATATCTTTAAGACATGTTTACAGCATCCTTCAAGAACACGCATAAGGTAGCTATAGTTAATATGCTGTACATCGGTTTTGTTTCCTTATCAAAATTCCAGAAAATACTGTAAAACAAAATTTTTTAATGTATTTTGGGACTTCCAATTTTCTAATTTTTCCACTAACTAGATACTGTAATTCCTAAATTCTTTTTAGAATAGAATGTTGGACATTAAAGAGGCAAAAAACTTTAAGGAGTTCTTCAACACGCAAAGCTAATCCACTTCTTACTTCATATTTTCATAATCAAAGTAACAAATATCTGTCGATATTCCTAAAGCCATTTACAAACAAGCTACCCCGCATGCTACTCTCATTGCATCAATTCCATCCCCTGAATGTAGATCTGGGGTTGGTGAATCCCTTAATAGAGATTTACCTAAAATTAGTGCATGGTGCAAATTATGGGGTATGAAGTTGAATTCTAACAAAACTCAAAGTATGATTGTAAGTAGGTCAAGGACGGTGGCTCCTCAACATCCGGATCTCAGTATTGATAATGTTTCCTTAAATTTGTATGACTCTTTCAAAATCTTAGGTGTGATTCTCGACAGCAAATTTACTTTTGAGAAACATTTAAGGCCTGTGTCTTCTTCAATTGCACAAAAATTTAGCCTATTGAGAAAGTCTTTTAAGATTTTCGGTGATCAATCTATTCTGAAGAAGTGTTTTAATTCTTTCATTCTACCTTGTTTTGAGTATTGTTCTCCTGTCTGGTGTTCAGCTGCTGATTCTCATCTTAATTTGTTGGACAGAAACTTACGGTCTATTAAATTTCTTATTCCTGATCTAGATATTAATCTCTGGCACCGTCGTTCAATTAGTTCATTATGCATGTTGCATAAGATTTTTCTTAACTCTGACCATCCTTTACATTCAGATCTCCCTGGACAATTCTATCCTGTTCGTAATACTAGGCAAGCAGTTAATTCTAATAGCCAGGCCTTCTCCATCCTGAGGCTCAATACTACGCAGTACTCCAGAAGTTTTATTCCAGCTGTTACCAAGTTGTGGAATGATCTTCCTAATCGGGTAGTTGAATCAGTAGAACTTCAAAAGTTCAAAGTTGGAGCAAATGCTTTTTTGTTGACCAGGCGGACATAAGTCTTTTTTATAGTTTATATATGACATATTTGTTTTTGATGTTGTTAATAGTTTATATATGACATATCTGTTTTGACGTTGTTGCCTTTTTTAGAATGATTTATTGTTAATTTGTTCTCTTTATTTATTTATTTCCTTATTTCCTTTCATCACTGGGCTATTTTTCCCTATTGGGGCCCTTGGGCTTATAGCATCTTGCTTTTCCAACTAGGGTTGTAGCTTGGATAGTAATAATAATAATAATAATAATAATAATAATGTGTGAATGTGAAAGTTATATATTTGTGTGTTTCAAGAGTGTAAGCGTGTGTGTTTCGCCTGTGTTAAATCTTTACCTTGCCCTACCTTGAGTCATGTAGTATTTCACGACCTCCATAAGTAAGATGATTGATGTATTTCTATTACTGTTTATCATGTATAAAAAGTTAATTAAGTGTGACAAAACAAGGACTTGCACCACTGGTTATCGTTAGAGAGACTGTACTTGAAAGATAAAAAATGTCTAAAAGAGAATTCATACACTCCCTAATTACAATCTCAAATATCAGATGTAAAATATGTTAAGTTTCCGATAAACTTTCATGAAAAAATCTTATTGTTACTAATAAAAAAACTTATTTCTTTCAACTTTTACCCAAGTAATTAAGAGAAGAGTCATAATCATTAAAATTAGGGAAATAAACAATAAATGGGTAAGTTGAGGGAGGGAAGAATACATTTCATATTGAAAATAATCATGATAATAGTGTCTATTAGTTTTGTGTAACAAAAGTTCGTGTAAACAGTACCAAAATAGGACCAAAGATACTTCACTAGAATCATACAAACTTTCAATTGGGAAAGACACAAAGAGAACTTAAGACAGATATCACTGTATAAAACAAAAGCTATACAGATACTCTATCAACTAATGAAACAGGATCTACGTCACCACAACGAAAAAGAAAGCGGCTTATCATTTTCCACATAGGTACAAAGAAAAAAATTTTACCTGATGGAGAACAGATTATTATAGCCAGGGGTAGTGATATCAATACACTCTTGAAAGAGACCACTGCCTGAGATAGTAATATCATACCCTCTTGGTATCGGCAGTAGTTAAAAAGGTTGTAACGCTACCTAAGGTACTAACGTTAATACCCTCTTGCAGAGCAAGCAATAACCTTGGGTAATGACATCAATATCCACTTACAGCAGGCCAATAGCTAGGGGCAGTGATGTCAACACACTTTTTAAAAAGGCCGCTGCCTGAGGTAGTGATATTATACCTTATTACAGTGGGCAATAGCTAAAAGTAGTGATGTCAATAGCCTCTTGCATCGGTTCAGGGCCGAAGCTAGTGATGTCAGTACCATTTTGCAACAGGGCGTAGCCTAAGATAACGACGTGAATACTCTTTTGCAGCAGGCCATAGAGGAAGGTTGTGACTTTAAAACCAACTTGCAGTAGGCTATAGCCAAGGGTATTAATATCAATGTACTTTTGAAACAGGCTATTGCCTGAGGTAGTGATAGCATACCCTTTCATAATGGGTCACAGTCTAAGGTAGTGGTGCTGATACTCTCTTGCAGTGGTCCATAGCCAAACGTCGTGACGTCAATACTCTCTTCCATTGGTCTATAGCCTAGTTTACTGACTTTCAATACAATCTTGTTGTGGGCCTTAGC
>NC_090740.1:26529868-26542368 GCF_036898095.1 Palaemon carinicauda
TTATAAAGAAATTACTCTGTATAACAATGGGAGCAAACAATTTTCACTCTGCAAAGTAGAATATTCACACAAAAACAGACCCAACCTAAACGACGTTGAGTAACTGGTTTTGTGCATCAGAAGGAAAATAAGGACTTTCAGACGCAAACTGTTTTATGCTGATAAAAACACATATGTATACATTATATATAAAGGATATATACATACGTACACATTTCGTATGTATACACACATACACACATATATATATATATATATATATATATATATATATATTATATATGTATGTATATATATATATTATATATTTTATATACATTTGTGTGTAAACAAGCACATGTTTTATATAAGAATATATTGTATATACCAATATATATATATATATATGTATATATATATATATATATATATATATATATTATGTGTATATGTATATGTACATGTATGTATGTATGTATATGTGTATATATATATATATATATATATATATATATAGAGAGAGAGAGAGAGAGAGAGAGAGAGAGAGAGAGAGAGAGAGAGAGAGAGAGAGAGAGAGAGATATTCCGGCATAATACCCGAGGTGAACTTGGTGCTTGTGTACCAGAACAACACGTCAAGTCTATCGATGACAACAGCAAATCAGTGAAGATTCTGTTCAAGTAACATGACACTGACCCTGACACGAGGTTTAACATCAATAATCTTGTATATGTTCAAGTTATAAAGCACGATTTTTGTTTTTTCTTTTTCTACCATTAGCTTGTTTTAAAGGTTTAAGGGTTTCAAAGGCCGTCAGGAATGGCAGAGGCAAGGGACAGTGACATTGCCCTTTCAAGCAAGACAGTGCCCTAGAGACTGACCATACCTATGATCAGCTCCCAAGCCCGCTCTCCACCCAAACTAGGACCAAGGAGGGCCAGGCAATGGCTGCTGGTGATTCAGCAGATAGACTTATAGGCTTCCCCAACCACCCTTCCTTAGCTCACAAGGATGATGAGGTTGCAGCGACCAAAGAAACTAACGAGTTTGAGAGGGACTCGAACCCCAATCTGGCGTTCACCTGTCAGGTACGTTACCATATCTGCCTTTGTCTACCATTAATCTGCTTTTTTCATCTTATATTTTTCTTCTTTGTTTACAGCCTTTACCAATCTCTATATGGGGTCGCTGTTTCGTATAAGACTTCTCCATTCTATATGTATGGTAGTCCACATAAGGAAAATTGAAAGATAATATGCATATATACAAAATGCTCTCCATTCTCTTCCATACTGAGCATCCTCTTCTCCTCTTGCTTTTTTTCCTGCATGTCATTTTCTACTTTATCTTTCCATCTGAACGTAGGCTTTCCTCTCCCCCTTCTCCCATTTTAGTATATTATCTAACAAGATAAATTCACCGGAACAGGCATAATACAATTCAACTCATGAAAAATAAATTTAGCATCTCTGCGGTAAAGGACATTAAAAAGTAAATGCACTATTACGCATATATGCGTTTATTTAAAGATTATATATATTCAAGTTTTATTCATTTCTATAAAATTTTCAGTATCCAGAATCTTTTAAGGTGTTGTAGAACTATCTTCGTTTAATGTACAGATACATTGATAATTGAAATAATTGGAAATTTAACAATGAATGAATAAAAGCAATGTCCCAATGCTCTCTCTCTCTCTCTCTCTCTCTCTCTCTCTCTCTCTCTCTCTCTCTCTCTTCATGTTTTGCCGGGGATTTGACAATCCACAATTCTTAATTCGCTTTCTAAATTCTTTTATGGTTGACATTCATCGTTAGTTTATTCTTTTCATGATTCTGTGAACATGTCAGTCCAGTGAGTTCACAGAGTCACAGGCACAATTTTGTCCACTTCTTCAAACTTTTTACTCTTTGGTGCTTTCCAATAACCGCTTTATCAAGGAAAAAAATGTCTAGATGCCAAATAGTTCTTCTCATCTCGAAACCATTTATTGACAATAATCGCTCTTGTTTTAAAACATCTTTATCTAGTGTTCTCACTTTGTCTTTCCTCGATTCCATTTCATTCGATCAAATATATCTTTCGTCTCTTTTCTATTTATACATTTCAATTAAACCACTGTCCTTCTGAGTTCAAAAAATGGAGTCTACTCTCATATGACAAACTCGTAAAGGTCGTCAGGCTAGCTCTCAGCATTTTACATTTAAAAGGGGTTTACGCTGTCGAACGGTTCGTCGACCCCGGTTGTCAAACCTTCTGGTCAAACAGTTCGAAGAAGTGGTCACCACAAATGCATAAAGTTTGTGGACAATGAAGCCCCGCCCATGAAATTCAGGCTAGAACAGACTTTCTTCGAACCGTTCGACAAACGTGTTCGACAACCAAATACCCCGTACACACATTCGAACATCACTTCACTTTAAAAACTTGGTCTGTCGAACAGCGTTGGACCATGTAAACCCCCTTTTAGACATTAATCATCCTCGCTGAGCGTTTCATTCAAGGAGGCTCCTTGGTTTCAACAACCCCGCCCCCTCAATCAAGCTTAGGATTGTATGGATTAAAGACGTTTTTTTTTTTTTTCTTTTTATCTTACCATTTCTCCCTACAGCCCTCTTTGCGACTGAGGACGAGAAGCATATTGGATTACGAAACCAAATGAAATTAGAATTTATTAGCTAAAGTTCACAGATGAAACCTGAGTGAGAGGGATAAGATTAGGCCAGTTTTCTGAGTAAACAAAATAATCGTTCCTCTGTTGAACTAAGAAGAGAAGCACGAACTGGTAATTTATTCGACTGTGTACGATAGCATGAGGCACACAAACCCAATGACATACACACATGCAAGAACAATATATATATATATATATATATATATATATATATATATATATATATATATATATATATATATATATATATATATATATATATATATTAGTGTGCGGAACCCGTAAAATATAACAGCTAAAGATTTAGGATATGCATAAATATCTATATATTAACACACATACATATACACAAAAATACATATACATAAATTTAACAACATGTAGTATAATACATGAATATGAACATACATTTACATAATATAATATTTTCATATAACTGTGTTTACGCGTGGAAATGTTTTTATAAAAATCTTATCAACCTTTGAAAAGGAAAGACCGAAATAGAAAAGAACTAATTAAGATAAAAAAAAGAAAAGAAAAAGAAAACCGCTTATTGAACCGTGGAAAACAGCAATCTATTCCAGCATCATTAATCCTATTAACCCAAGACTTGAAAACACCCACCTCGACCAAAATCCCCAAACAGAAGCGTTCATGTTCCAATTAGCGGACTCTCACGTCCTTCGGGAAAGTCCGTTTCTATCGTAACTCTTTGATTCACAAACTCGGATTGCTTGTCCGACTCCGCTCAGCTAATGTCGGCAGGTAAGCTTTTGCGCGGTTCTGTGAAGTCGCTTTTAATGAAATGAAATAGCGGGGATTTAATTTACATTGGTATAATAAATATTATTGTTTTTATTATTTATTTATAGGTCATGTTAAAGCCATTCGTTAATATGCTATGGGAGGAACTATAGACATCTTTTAAAGCTGCTAATAAATAGCATTGGCAAGGGACAGTGACAGTGCCCTAGCTAGCAGGACAATGCCCTAGAGTCTGACCATATATCCATATAGTCAGCACTCAAGCCTTCCCCACCTAAGTAGGGGGCCAGGGAGGACCAGGCAATGGCTGCCGATGTTGCAGCTGGTAGACCTGTAGGCTCCCCTAAAACCCCTCATCCTTAGATCACAAGGATGGCGAGGTTGCAGACACTACAAGAAGCTACCAAGCTTAAACTGGATTCGAACCCCAGTCCGGCTACCACCAGGCAGGGACGTTTCGATAGGCTATAACTTGTGTCCTGAACTCTCTCTCTCTCTCTCTCTCTCTCTCTCTCTCTCTCTCTCTCTCTCTCTCTCTGTTTTTAATAAGTATGTTGTTGTTCACACTACAGGAAATAGATTACTAGCAATATAAAATTCGTGGAAAAAAAAGCAACAACAACAACTACAACAACAACAACAATAACTGTTTTTAGCAGTATAATAATCAATATACTATGTTAGCACATATATCTTACCATGTTACTTTCTACTTTATTATTGAAGATACCTCCAACCATGATGATTTTCATATAAACAAACAAAAATGATATATCATATAATAAACAATGATTATTAGAGCAACTGCGGTGTGTTACACAATGGGCAGCTTTTAAACCAATAACTATTATTAAGCATACGGCCAATATATGGAAATATAGAATAAGGCAGAAGGCTATGAATTCACTGATTGGGTTTTCATAGAATAGAATGCCTAAAAACCATACAAGAGAATAAGAAAGGATTGATTGATTGATTTAAGGTTTTCAGGCATCCTGACATCTAATTAAATTAAAAAAATAAAATAATATATAATTAACCAGATGAAAAAAAAAATCTTGTAGGATTACGCCCTCTATCAATTGGAATATTAAGGTATCATACAGTGGTTATAACAAACCCCAACGCTTGCAAACATTGGTGAGGTGGTCACTAACAGGATTCAAGCGAATGTATATTTCAGACAACGTAGCGGTAAAAGCAAGGAAGAACTATGATACTTTGATCACTTTCGCATTATTAAAGATTTAAGGCAGGAAGGATATATCGTCTTGGCTAGCCACAAGGAATCCAGATGCAAATTTTCAAATATAACTCAAGAACAGTAATACAATGTTTTAATAGATAAGACACATACATAAACATGTGTATATATGGGTATATACATATATATATATATATATATATATATATATATATATATATATATATATATATATATATTAATATACATTTATACATACATATATATCAGTACTACATATACATGAATATATATATATATATATATATATATATACATTTTATACATACATATATATTAATGTGTCCACTGAAACAGTAAAGAAGACCAATTAAATGGCATTAAAAAGCTAGTTCTGTAAAAAGAATCATAGAGCAATTAAAACTCTCCCTCCCTCCCTCTCTCTCTCTCTCTCTCTCTCTCTCTCTCTCTCTCTCTCTCTCTCTCTCTCTCTCTCTCGACGTGAAAATTGGAAATCATACATTAGTGGTAGGTGGCAAAAAAAAAGGCCTATTTCAGATAGAAAGCCATTACTCGTGGAGCTAACGTATCCTATCTATAATGAAGGTGCTTCATCACCGCTGCATATCAATGATATATTGATGTTCTTGCTATATAACAACCCATTTGAACGGTAATGATAGAAGACCAACTTCATTAATCTTGGGGAGAGAGAGAGAGAGAGAGAGAGAGAGAGAGAGAGAGAGAGAGAGAGAGAGAGAGAGAGAGAGAGAGAGATGAAATTAAAAACGTTGAAAGGATACTCATCTGTTTTAGATTTTGAAATGTTTACATGAATTCCTTTAAATAAACATTTTATTCATTGGGTATAATTGTTTTTATATTCTTTTTTTTTACTATCATGATACACACGCACACACATATATGTAGTCTATATATACATATATACTGATATAAATCATATACATATTACATACTTAAATACCACACATAAACATCTATATATATATATATACAGTATATATATATATATATATATATATATATATATATATATATATATACATATATATATATATAAATAACGGATTTTGAGCGAAGCGAAAAATCTATTTTTGGGCGAGATGGCCATGTCGTCCTGATGGAAGTTCCTATAGGGTAGCTTCCTAGGGTATATTACAACTACGGCGATATTCCCAGAGAATTTACCTTAAGGTACCATAATTCTAACTCCTGGAGCGAATATCCCTCCTGAAAGGGATATCGCGACATATCAGAGGACGTATTCTTGACACGCCACATGGCAATCTGCATCCCGAACAGAGATTTCGTCTCGTAGGGGGCGATTGGCAAGAAACGAATTCGGGAAAGAAAAAGGGGGAGCCGCTCCCAAGGCTCCCTATCTCCCGATTCGTATGCGTGCCTGGCGCCAATCCTGGCACCATCTGTATTCCTTGTAGCGTACACGAGGTGCTACAGATACTGTATGTAGGGAGGGGTCCTACAGCCCTTTCTTAGAAAGGCAAGGGCGGGTCCATCAGGACGACATGGCCATCTCACCCAAAAATAGATTTTTCGCTTCGCTCAAAATCCGTTTTTTGGGCTCAAGCCATGTCGTCCTGATGGAAGTATACCAGAGCATTACTGTATCTGTGGATTCTCAGAACGTGCCGTACTCCCCGGAGGTAATTTTTCCCGGTCGACTAGACCTAGAGACCTAAGATGTTACCGTTATACATCTTTTCAACTAACTATAAACCATGTTAGAGCTTCCTGCCCCCTACAGGGAAGAGTCCTACTAGACTCTGGAAAAGTCTCGAAGAGTACATATACCTATGTATGAATACCAGGCAAGCTAATATAGAGGTCTCGCCCTATATTAAGTAAAGCATAGTTTGTAAAGAACCACTGCGTCAATATGAAATATTGACCAGTAATCCGCACAATACTTGTATTGGACAAAGGTTTATATCCGCATAGGAAGAAACTAATAAAACCGCCCTCGTCCCTTTATGGGACGGAGTCCTCCCATTAGGGGACTTCATAAACCAACGCAACATAGCTTGCATAAAAGAACAATTCTATTAGAATTATCCCAGATACGGTACATAGAATAAATGCTCAATTATACCAATAAATTGACACAGGTGAAAGAGACGCAAGGTTCTCAAGAACAAGTTTATTGACAGACAATAAATAGACAGGTTAACAACAATTATATATATATATATAAAAAGAGAATAACCCAAAACTTTAAGCATAAGTATGATAGTAAACAGAACTTGTTTATCTGAAAGAAAAAAACATCCAATGCCACTTTTTTGAGATACCGAGGTATCAAGTCATAAAAGTCTGTATACAAATCAATCACATTAGCGTTAGAAACGCTCGGCACACATGTCTGCACTTATGCTAGGTTCACCTTTGAAAAAGGAACAGTCTATGTGGGCACTCGGTGCCCTCATTTAGTTTGTAGTACAGTATGTACCTACACACTCACCCTGGACTTAATCATCCCAATTAAGACCACTGTTCCTCGCAGAGTTAAACAGTAGGGTTAACCACACGACCCACTGCTACCACAGATCTCTTTAGTTCCTCTACTTGCTTCGCATAGTGGCGAAAGAACACTCTGGAAGACTTCCAGCCAGTGTATGAACGGAGATGTTCAAAGTCCATACAATTAAAGAAATTTAGGGATGAGGCAACTTTCCTCGGATCGTGACCTGCGGGTGTACTGTCAGGATCCGCTCTGCGAATAAAATATGTGATTTTCGCTCTGAGTTGATTCAGAGATAAATTTGAGCCTGATGTTTCTCCCCTGAATAGTTGACCACCCTTGAAGTCTGAAGTTCTACGAAGATAGACCTTTAGGCATTCTACTGGACATAGAGATGCATCTTCTTTCAGAGGGCAGATTCTCCAGGGACCCCACCTGTTGGTGGGTAACTCATTCTTGGCGAGAAACGTAGGATCCGGAAACAGGTTCAGTTCCCCCCCATCCAGGAACTGAACACGACCTGCCTCTCTCGAGAGGGCTACGATCTCACTAACCCTGGCCCCGGACGCGAGTGCAAATAGGAAAATAACTTTTTGTGTCAAATCCTTTAACGCACATTCTTCATTGCTCAACAGGGAGGCGAAATGAAGAACTTTGTCTAAAGACCATGAAATGGGCTTTGGAGGTGCTGAAGGTCTGAGCCTAGCGCAGGCTTTCGGAACTTTATTAAAGATCTCGTTACCTAGGTCGATCTGGAAGACATATAAAATGGGTCTCATCAAAGCAGACTTACACACTGAAATCGTGTTAGCTGCCAACCCTTGACCATGGAGGTGGATGAAGAAAGATAAGCAGAAGTCTGTCGAGATCTCCTGCGGATTCTTCGCCTTTACAAAGGCCACCCATTTTCTCCAAGATGACTCATATTGCCTTCTAGTCGATTTGCACTTATATTCCTCTAGGAAGTCTATGCTGGCTTTCGAAATCCCGAAACGCTTTCTCACCACAAGGGAGAGAAAATCATGAGCTGCAGGGTCCGGGTTTTCTGTAATGAAGCGCAGACAGTCGACTTCTGGACTCGCTGGGTCAGAACTGGATGTGGTAGCGGCACAAACTTCAGCTGTAGTTCCAACGCCAAGGGGAACCACATGCTGTTCGGCCACTTGTGGGCCACTATTGCCGCTACCCCCTCAAAGGATCTCAGTTTGTTGAGGACCCTCAACAGAAGGTGGTGAGGGGGGAACAGATAAATCCTGGACCATCTGTTCCAGTCGAGGGACATCGCGTCCACTGCTTCCGCTAAGGGGTCCTCGTACGGGGACACGTACAGGGGCAACTTCTTGTTGTCTTTCGTCGCAAAGAGGTCTATCTGCAGTTCTGGGACTTGATTCAGAATGAAGGAGAATGATCCTGCGTCTAAGGACCATTCCGACTCTATCGGTGTGAACCTGGATAGAGCGTCCGCTGTCACGTTGCGGACTCCTTGAAGGTGAACTGCCGACAGGTACCACTTCTTTTCGGCCGCCAATCGGAAAATGGCCAACATCACCTGGTTGAGAGGTGGTGACCTCGACCCTTGTCGATTCAAGCATCTCACAACCACCTCGCTGTCCATCACCAATCTTATGTGGATCGAGTGACGCGGGGAGACTTTCTTTAAGGTAAGGAGCACTGCCATAGCTTCTACAAAGTTTATGTGAAAGGTCCTGAATAGCTTGGACCAAGTCCCCTGGACTTTTCTCCGATGAGAGTGACCTCCCCATCCCTCCTTTGAGGCGTCTGAGTGAATCGTCATCGACGGGGGAGGTGGCTGAAGAAGAACCGACTTCTTTAGATGTCTGGCTTGGGACCAAGGCCTGAGAAGAGTACGTAGCCGAGGCGGCACTGGTCTTCTCAGATCTCTTCGCGCGTTTGATGCATACCTTCTCCAAACTCCGGTTGCATCCTTTAGCTGTGCTCTTAGCACTGGGTCTGTCACCGAAGCAAACTGGAGAGAGCCTAGTACCCTCTCCTGTTCGCGTCTTGATATCCTTTCGGAATCTAGAAGTCTCTTGACAGAACCCGCTATCTCCTTCCTTTTCTTCGCCGGGATGGAGAAACAGTGTGACAAAAGGTCCCAGTGGATTCCCAGCCACTGGAACTTTTGAGATGGAGAAAGTCGAGACTTTTTTCTGTTGATCTTGAAGACTAGGTACTCTAGGAACTGGATCACCTGACTGGAAGCTTGCAAGCATTCTGTCTCGGATGCTGCCCACATCAGCCAGTCGTCCAGGTAGGCTACTACCTGAATTCCCTTTAGGCTTAATTGTTTGAGAGCTACGCTCGCCAGCTTCGTGAAAATCCTTGGGGCTATGTTTAGCCCGAATGGCATGGCTCTGAAGGCGTATAGTCTCCGTTGTAGCCTGAACCCTAGGTAGGGGGAGAGTCGACAGCTGATTGGAATGTGCCAATAGGCGTCTGAAAAGTCTATAGAGACTGAGTATGCCCTCTTGGGCAGTAAGGTCCTTGAGTGTTGCAGTGTTAGCATTTTGAATTTGCAATTCACTATGAACTTGTTGAGTGGCGACAAGTCCAGAATGACTCTGAGCTTTTCCGAGTCTTTCTTGGGAACACAAAACAGCCTCCCTTGGAATTTGATGGACTTCACCTTTCGGATCACCTTTTTCTCCAACAGTTCTTGAACGTACTCCTCCAGAACGGGGGTGGAGTGTTGGAAAAACCGAAGGCACGGGGGTGGAGTGCTGTACCAGCTCCCGCCCAGTCCATTCTTGAGTAGGCTGTGGGCCCAGGGATCGAAGGTCCAACGATCCCGAAATTTCAGAAGTCTCCCTCCTACCGGTATCACCTCACTTGGACTGCCGTCCTGAGGTCTTGCCTCCCTGACCACGACCACCCCTGAATCCCCTTCCCCTTGAGGGGCGCCTAGACGAGCCTCTGGCTGCTCCTCTAGGCTTTGCTCGAAAGGAAGAAGACTGTCCTTCGAACGTTGGGGTGAATGCCGTGGACTGACCCGGCACAGCCTGGGGTACCCACTGAAAAGTGGTCAGGGTTTGTGCCACCATCTGGGGCACTGGAGGCAATGGCAATTGCAGTTGCTGTTGCTGTCTAGAGGGCTTGGCTGGCCGAGACGGTATCCTAGTCCTCATATTCTTCCTCTTTGGTTGAGGACCCTCATCCGGGGAAGACTTTCTTTTGATAGCCAGGCCCCACTTCTGGAGAAGGTTTTTATTCTCCACGGCGGCCTTATCAACAACTTCTTTGACCACATCGGTAGGGAAAAGGTCTTTTCCCCAAATGTTGGAGGAGATTAACTTCCTTGGCTCGTGCCTCACCGTAGCCCCGGTGAACACGAACTCCCTACAAGCTCTCCTCGCCTTGACGAAGCCATAAAGGTCCTTCGTCACTGTGGCTAGGTGAGTCTTAGCCACCACCATGAACATTTCATGGACCTTGGGGTCACTTGCCATCGTCTCAAGAGTAGTCTGAAGAGACATTGAGGCAGCCAGTCTTTCTTTTGTCTCGAACTCTCTTCGTAAAAGAAAGTCAGACAGCTTGGGGAGGTCCTCGCCGAATTGCCGTCCGGCAATATCAGCCTCCAACTTTCCCACTGAGAACGTCAGATGGACGTCCTTCCAGTCTTTGTGGTCCATAGGCAGGGCCAGCGACAAGGGTTTACACTCCTCCAGGGAGGGGCAAGGCTTGCCGGCCTCGACTGCCTTTAGGACAGCCGCAAACCCTTTCTGTAAAAAGGGGAAGGCTCTAGCAGGAGAGGACAAAAAGGAAGGGAGCTTCTTGCTCAATGCAGCTACCTTCGAGTTAGAGAAGCCCCTCTCCTTCATCGAGGATGAAAGTAGAGCTTGAGCCTTAGCGTGGTCCATGACTATGACCTCCTTCGGCTCTGTCTCCTCCCTTGAAGCTGGTTCTTTTCTCAGCCGGACATAGCAGTCCGGATATGATGCCTTGCTGGGCCAGAATTCCACCTCCTCTAGGGGAACTGAACCCAGCTTATCCGAGATGACGATCTTTCCAGTCGTCATCGGCATGTGCTCAGCATACCTCCATGGGTTAGCATCTGAGCACAAGGGAAGGTCTTTCACATTGAGCCTTTTCCGGGGCCCATGTGATTCTGCAAGGCACTGCATCCGCAGTTCCATAGCAGCCGCCTTCTCCTGATTCTCCTTCTGCATTTGTTGGATCATTCCAACAATCGAAGAGAGGGCCTGTCCCAGCTCTACTGGGAGACCGGCCGATGTTGAGGGAATAGGCTCCGGAATCTGAACCGGAGTAGCCGACACCTCGTCGACCTCTTCCTCTACGACGTCCGGGGCTTGAACTTCATCCTGACCTTCTGCCAGGAGGTCTTCTTCCAAACGCTCGTCCACGTCAGACATCCTGTCATCTAACTGGATGTCTTGCATCGCGACCGCGACTTCAGCATCCACTGGATCTGACCTTGGGGGATCTCCTCTTGAGGCTAGGGAATCACTGCATCAGCTGATGCCTTAGGGAAAAGATACGCCCTCATCTTCTCACTTGGAAGATAAGGGCCAGAGGTGTTCTTTTGGAAGCCCCTTACCCAGGTACGAAGCTTCTCCCTTGCTATATCCCTTGATTCCGCCGTCCTAGGGGAATCAAAAGCCTCAGTAATCAGATTAGTGCACACAGTACATACCTGAGGGTCCCAATACTGGAGATCATCCTTGGAGACAGCGCATGCTGCGTGTCTCCTACAAAACTCATGTCCGCAGAGGTACTTGCTGCGGACGTTGCAGAAAACATTTCCGCACTTCGGAGGGTCCTCCTGTAAAGAGAAGAAATTTCCATGAGTATCAAGTGAACTATGTATCACTGGATATGCATAGTATAGCATAACAATTCATAAAGGAAAGACACACACTTGTGTTTCCCTCACAACCCATTGTTGCAGCCTTCCAGATAATAAAATCAAATGGTTAATCTCTTCTAGAGTAACCAATGCAAGGTTTCCAGAGGAAACAGGTGAAGCTCACACCTAAGCAATGATTTTAAAATCCTGGATAATAGACAGGAAAGAACTCACTTTCCTATCTGTAGGGCAACAGCAAAGGAATGTGCAAGAAAACACAAAAGTTTTAGAACACACAGTGCTGTACCAAAACCCATACCATAGTTTTCTTCTTACTGTATATGTTATACTGAAGAATACTAGTACAGTATAGGAGGATACGTGCCGGCCGGCACACACCATAACTAGCTTTAAAGTATACTACTTAACAGCTATAAGGCGGCAGAACTCTGGTTCAAATGCATGTGCCGGTCGGCAGCAACTGCCGGCCGGCAACAGCCAATGTCGGCCGGCAATGGCTGCCGGCCGGCAACTACCCAAGGTAGTACCCAGC
>NC_090740.1:26547368-26552368 GCF_036898095.1 Palaemon carinicauda
GTGATATTTCATGCATTCTGGTAAGCAAGCATTGTAAAGCATGATACATTTAGTTTATCACATTCTGCTACAAAAAAGTTAAAGTAAAATAGAAGAGCAGAGGAAAGACAAATACAATCACTTCTTTACTTTGGCACAAATAATTTCCTACAAATATAGTATTATAGTTTGGTAAAAACAATTCCCTACAAATATATTAGTTTGGCAAAAATTATTTCATACAAATATAGTGATTGAGTTTGGCATAAATAATTCCCTACATAGTATTGGAGTTTGGGAAAAATAATTGCATCCAAATATAGTATTCGTTTGGCAAAAATAATTTCACACAAATATAACATTTAAGTTTGCCAAAAATAATTCCCTATATAGTATTAAGAGTTTGGCAAAAATAATTCCTTTCAAATATAGTTTTAGAGTTTGTCAAAAATAATTCCTTATAAACTATTATTAGAGTTAATTAACGCATGCACTATGCTAAACTGTGAAATCGTCTATCTAGTGATATATATATATATATATATATATATATATATATATATATAAATATATATATATATATATATATATATATATATATATATATATATATATATATATATATATATATATTACTGATCATGACAAATATTCCACGAAACGAAAGTTACCGTAAATTTTGAGGATAAGTGTATTAAATAGTTGAAAAAAATATCTTCATTTAATACGATGGTAATCAGTTTTAGTTATAACCTTAATTGTTTTCATTTACCTGCAGCCAAGAGAAAATCTCTACTTTTACCTATTATTACCTACATTTATTAACATTCAAGTAAAGCATATTTAGTGTTGGATATATGATATGACTAATGAAATTAAAATATCTTTCAGGTTATGCCGTCACTTTTGGAGGTAGGTGATCATCATCATCATCATCTCCTCCTACGCCTGTTGACGCAAAGGGCCTCAGTTAGATTTCGCGAGTCATCTCAATCTTGAGCATTTAAATCAATACTTCTCCAATCATCCTCTCCTACTTTACGCTTCATAGTCCTCAGCCATGTAGGTCTGGGTCTTCCAACTCTTCGGGTGCCTTGTGGAGCTCAGTTGAAAGTTAAGTGAACTAATCTCTCTTGAGGAGTGCGAAGAGCATGACCAAACCATCTCCATCTGCCCCTCACCATGATCTCATCCATATGGCACTTGAGTAATATCTCTTATAGTGTGTAATAAGTGTGTAAATTCTACATGACAGCCACCAATCAATCAATCTCTCTCTCTCTCTCTCTCTCTCTCTCTCTCTCTCTCTCTCTCTCTCTCTCTCTCTCTCTCTCTCTCTCATTAGGTCGACACTCAATATTTCATATAAAACCTCATAAATAAAGGTAACTTCCATATAGAGACCAATGGTTGGACTCCTGTAGGTATAGAGTTCATACGTTGGGTGTAACCATGCTTGCGGTTTGTTACGGTTATATGTATGTGTACATACATATAACGGCATATACATATATATATATATATATATATATATATATATATATATATATATATATATATATATCTTATATATATGTATGTATGTGTATATATATGTATATGTATATATACGACAACAACAAAGGCAACCATTTCTTGTCCACTGCAGGACAAAGGCCTCAGTCATGTCCTTATTCATTTCTGGGGATTAGCTGGTTGACGAATGCGGATTAGTTTATGCATATATATATATATATATATATATATATATATATATATATATATATATATATATATATATATATATATATATATATATATATATATATATATAGATGACACCAGTTCTTTAACTTTATTTATAATAGATTAGCTTAGATTAGGTAAGGTTATATTAGATTAAGTTAGGTAAGGTTCTATTAGATTAAGTTAGATTATGTTAGATTACTTTCCCCCACGAGCGCAAGACACCGAAATTCCAAGTCACGTATATTAGTCAGTTCTTGATAGAAGCCTCCCTTCACGGGTCTTATGATCACCGAAACCCTAAACATGAATAGCTAGGCCCTTGTTAATAGGAATTTTGGGTTGCTGGGCTTCACGTGAAGCCAAGGACATTAAGGTCAGTGGCAATATTAATAGTATGGACTCTTTATCATGGTCTTCCACTGCTTTGATTCGTTCTTTTACTTGAGGTTCCTTATTTACTTTCCTCACTGGGATATTTTCACTGCCGGATCCCATGGAATTACAGCATTCTGCTTTTTCCAAACATTCAAATATTAAATTGATTTTAATAAGTTAATGATGGGAATTTGTCAACTGCTATGTAACTTTAATCAATATAAGAATGCATGATAAGTTACGATATTACTAATTTCAAAAAGTAATTCTTTTTTCTTATTGCAAATTCTTGATTAACGCCAGTGTCAATATTTCTAAAAACTAGTATTATATCCAAGAAGTTACCATTTTGCTCGATCTTTATGACATGATTTAAGATTGTATTTCATTTACGATTTTGGTCCTTTATTCCATATTGCATTTGATGTAAATATTCTTATCTTCATTTTGTTTAAATTGATATCCTATGAATGTCAGACTGGGTACTTTAACTGTATAGTTTACATTGTATGTTATCATAACCGTCAGTCTCTATGTTCACTTGCAGTTTGAGTAATTAACAAATTCAGTTGAAAATAATTCTAATATGTTTCTCTATTATTCTAAAATCACTGATAATACCTGTCGAAGAAATGTTCTTTAATTTCTTTGATTATCTATTCATTATCTTAAGTTTGCTTTTATATAATTCTTCATTTATTTTCTTGTAATCGTTCTGATTGTTTAATTAATGTTATTTAAAATAAATTACCGAATGCTAAAACTTTTTTTTCATATAAAAGAAATACATAAGAAACATCCAAATTAATATAAGAATTCGAGTTTTCTCAGAAAAATATTTTGCATATGAAATCAAGACAATTATTTATAACTTTACAGCTGGTGGATTTGTGCTCTAATAGATACATATTAAGATAATGATTAATAATAGGTAATAAGGAAAGACCATTTTCTTGAGATTGTACAATATCAATAAAGGAAAAAACTAAATAACGACTAATTCTAATTATCAAAATTGCCTTCAAAAGCATAATAAACAAATCAATTACAATCCAAAAGCAGAAAGCCAAGCGTGTATACTGTATATGTTACGACCAAAATTGAACATTGTAAAACATTCAGGATGGTGCAAACATAATTGAGACCATCTCTATTACAGCATGTCATGGCAACATTATTCAATGCTATCAAGGGCTAAAGCAATAAGTAGTAAAAACGCATTGCAGGGAAAGAAGTCCTCTAATAAATAATAAAGATATTCATATATCACAGTAACAACCGGTAGCTCTTAAGAACGAATGAGTTGGGAAGTCACGCTTCACGGAAGTAACTAAAGTGTTCTTCAAATGCAAATGCACCGTCTTTTTTTTTTTACGATGAACAATGACGCACACACACACAAAATCAATCTTACTCTCTCATATGTGTGTGCAGATATCCCATACGACCATTTTCTCTTGAAGGGGATAGTGTCAAACATAATCGCATACATATATACATACATATATATATATATATATATATATATATATATATATATATATATATATATATATATATATATTATATACATTATATATATATAATATATATATATATATATATATATATATATATATATATTATATACATTATATACTGTATATATATATAATATATATATATATATATATATATATATATATATATATATATATATATATATATACACACATAAATACATACATACATACATAAAGGCATAAACACCTCTTAATATCGGATTCTCTCTACCTCAGGATCAAAGACCCAAAAGAGAATCAACTTTATGATAATAGCTCCTGGTCGGGCAAGGAATCTACCCCGGGCACAAAAAACTGAAGTTCTAGTGACATACCACTAGGGTAATATATATATATATATATATATATATATATATATATATATATATATATATATACATATATATATATATATATATATATATATATATATATATATATATATATAACAACAACAAATATAGCCAATTCCAGTCCACGGCAGTTCAAAGATTTTCGTCTGATAGCTTACAGTAAACCAACCTATTATGAGTGCACATGACTCCTGTGTGTTTATATATATATATATATATATATATATATATATATATATATATATATATATATATATATATACACACATATATATATATATATATATACACATATATATATATATATATATATATATATATATATATATATATATATATATATATATATATTATGTTTTATGGTTTTCTCTAACATTCAACAGTGAATAGATTTGGCCGTTCTTTTGTCATCTCTCAGATACCCCAAAATTGCTATGGTGGAACAACTTCTTGTAAAAAGTAATAATAATGGTAAACATGAATAAAAAGTTCCCCCCGAAATTTTCCTAATCTAAGACTCGCTCGTCCTCGCGCCCCCTATTCGCAGCACCCCCAACCCCCGCCAACCAAGCCCCCTTTCTGGAACCCACCCGCACTCCAACACTAAACTTTTTCCCTTCGCTTCGTTAACACGTAACAAACGCCGAGAGTTTTAGAGAATATTATGCTAACAAGATATCAAAGGCTTCTGTTTTTGGGGTCTTCGGGCTAAGCCAAGCAATGGAGAGAGAGAGAGAGAGAGAGAGAGAGAGAGAGAGAGAGAGAGGAGAGAGAGAGAGAGAGAGAGAGAGAGAGCTTCTGTTTTTGGGGTCTTCGGGCTAAGCCAACGAATGGAAAAAGGAGAGAGAGAGAGAGAGAGAGAGAGAGAGAGAGAGAGAGAGAGAGAGAGAGAGAGAGAGAGAGAGAGAGAGAGAGAGAGAGAATTATAAAATTCTTCAAAACGTTACCATGATCATCATCATTGAAATATATTGTCTTAAGCTCTGGGTATAAAGAGCGAATCCAGTCAAAAGGAAATGATTAT
>NC_090740.1:26557368-26562368 GCF_036898095.1 Palaemon carinicauda
AAATTTAAGCAATTAATCAAGCCGAAGCGTAATCATCTTCAATATACAGCAGAGCAAAGTCTCCCTCATCGGCATTTATTAACATAAAACCGACGTTTCTCCGAGGCTAAAGTGGATCTTATCAGAAGCCTTGATGACCCTAATATCCCCCGGACATAAGAGTCGTTTCGGCTGCAACCTTAGCCGAAGGGTCTTGCGCCTCTAAGACCTCTTTCCAGCAGAGTTTAATATCGGCCGAGGAGGTCCATCTTCAGAATGTTTAATTCGGGTTGTTAATATGCTTTCAGTTTCCCGTTTCCTAACCTTCCCCCCCACCCACCCCAAACTCTTTCATTTCCCCTCTCCTGGGACCCCTTCCCTCATTCCCAACCCCTTCACCACCACCTCCTACCAGAGATCCCTCCCTCATATTCAATTTTGTTCTGGTTTCAATTTCCGTCGACATGGTTTTATTAATATATTTCCTTTGCATATTCAATATTACCTTCCCCTTTCTCTGTCTTTATGCAAGATTTCAATCCGTAAAAGACGATAGAAACACAAGAAATTAAAACTATTTGATTGTAAGTTTCTCGTTTGATATCATGGTATATAACTCATTTAGAAGGTGTGTATTTAGTGGCTGCTGTAACCAACACAAAAATTCCCTGAGTTATATAAAGTATAACCAATTCAGAGGACCTGGGTGGGTGTCTCTCCAGCAACCGGGGAAAAAAGAAGCGAATTAATCAGTAGCTTGGCCCGGCATTTACATATGGGTTCATTTGTTCCAGCTATATTGAGTTTACTGATACAGTAAATTCTATTATCAAAATTATTAAATTTATCAAAATTATTGTTTCTATTAAAAATATTAATATAATTATTATAGAAATTATTAAAACTACAATTATCATTATTACTAAAGTCATTGCTAAAATGGTTTTGAGTTGGATACAATATCAGCGGTTTAATTCTTACAAATTGTTTTACTGCAGAGCAATTTTGTTTCAAGGAACATTTTCCCATCTTCATCTAATTGGTTTTGGATTAATATTTGAAGTGCTCGAACTTTTGTCTCTACATTGAAATTGTCTCTCTACTTTGAAAGACTATTTTATATTCGTTTTATCAACGGCTCGATTCTTTTTAAGGTAAAATTTTTGTATTCACAAGAAGGTAAATTAAGAGCTTCTTTACAGTGTAATTTTGATCATTGATGGCCGTGATTCTGACTGTGGGACTGAATGTGTCACGAGTACTTTTCCCTGGTTCCGTTCATTACATCCTTTTAATGTAAGAGTACATTGCTACATTTCTTTACACGTTCATCTAAAAACACAGAATATATTGTAAATATTTGCCTCCATTCAGAAAGTGCGTGCATGAAAATAGTGAGGTACCTTTTAAAATCTATAGAAATGGATATTACTCATCATCTCCAGAGACTAAACCCAATCAGTTGGGAAGAATCTTCCTACCAATAATAGTACTTACTGACTCAGCTTGGATATTACATATCAAAGACATTGGCTCCTGTTTTAGGATTGTGGTGGCCTGGTGGTAGTGTCCTTGCCTGGTGATTGCTAAACTGGGGTTCAAGTCCCTCTCAAACACGTTAGTTCCTTTGGTCGCTGCAACCTCCCCATCCTTGTGAGCTAAGGATTGGGGGTTTTGGGGGAGCCTATAGGTCTATCTGCTGGGTCATCCGCAGCCATTACCTGGCCGTCCTTGGTCCTAGCTTGGGGTGGAGAGGGGGCTTGGACGCTGATCATATGTAATGTGGTCAGTCTCTAGGGCATTGTCCTGCTTGATAGGGCAATGTCAATGTCCCTTGCATTTGCCATTCATGAACGGACTTTAAAGTGAAATATTTAATTTTGGAACAGACTTTACGACTATCGGTGCCTTCGCGCTCCAACACAATATTAAACAACTTTAACAGAAAATGCTTTTAAAGTTGTACAAATTTAGTTGTACTTCCAATTCATCTTTGCTCTGCTATATAAGAAAATATGCATATCATCAGTAACAATAATGACAAAAACAATGACAAGGTTGAAAATAGCTACATAAAATTTACCGGCTTACTCCATCTGCTCTATTTCCATGACCTTTACAAACTTTTCAGTTTTTAAAGGGAGTCTATATACATAATAAATGCATATATTTAAAAATGTACTATTACACAAATAATACTTAACATTCATAAAATAAAACCACTGCTTTCTCCTCAGAATAAAAGAAAATCACAGCAAAACGTCCTTCTATTGAGCGCAAAGACTTGACATCGGAGGAGATTCCGATGGCAAAATTTCACGAACAATTTCATCTTTACGTCCCAAAACAACGTATTTCCAGCAAATATATTGCCGCCTTTCCTATGTTTTTGTTCAAGGATGCTCAAATGTGATCAATCTTCCGAAAATGATCATCAGTTTAGGTTCGACTCCAACGTTATAAAAATAAATTACACTGTGGGAAACATTTCTCCTTCAGATCTAACTTTCTTTAAATAAATCTAGGCACAAAATCAAACTCTTCATATACAATTAATCAAAGAAAAGTATTATAGAAGAAGATTGAAATGCCTTATTCTGTACTCACGTTTTACACTTCACTGAGTAACCTAAAACAAACTTTAAATACGCGGCTGAAATATAAAATGCACTCAAATTCCTTTACAATAATTTACAAGCAAACGGGAAATAGAGAGACTATGAAGGGTGAGAGGAAGAGAAATAATCTAGGTCGCTCATGAGGTCGATTGATGACTTAAGATGAGTTATAGGCAAGATATTAAATTTGTTAGTAAAATGTTCAAACTCAAACAGCGAGCAATTAAAATGTTAATACACGCTTAATAATATGAATCTATCCTTTAAAGGACTGTATCATATTACATAAATAAAAATAATAATAAATTGCAATCATAATGACCATTATTAAGGTGGACTTAACGAAGATTCTAGATGTGAAAAAAAGAATAATAATCGACAGAATACAGTATTATTATTTAAAATGGGTAATAAGTTCTGATAGTTGCCTCAGAAATCAGGAAAATAAAAAATGAAATCAAATATACACTATACAGTATATATGAATCTGATGACATGACTTCTTGATCTGGAATGTGCTTTCTCTGAGGAGTGAAGGGTGATGATTATGACTTACTCCAGTCTATGGTCTAAGATGACGGACGGGCTTTTCAAACTAGACCAAACCCGGGGTTAGGTTCTGCTGTAATACTGTATACTGAGGGACATCTAGGATCCACTGTATACTGAGGGACATCTAGGATCCACTGTATACTGAGGGACATCTAGGATCCACTGTATACTGAGGGACATCTAGGATCCACTGTATACTGAGGGACATCTAGGATCCACTGTATACTGAGGGACATCTAGGATCCACTCAAGATCCTGTGTATCCAGATACTGGGGCCATCATGGTCTTGGGTGCCGGCTACTTTAAACTGAACCAGCCATTTGCTCGTTAATCTAGTATCCTGCAAGACCTTACTAGGCATGCATCTTAAGGGTGGCCCTTATCGATTCATCTTACTCTAATATTAAAGGAGACTTGAAAGCCTTATTCTAAAGGTATTCTGAAAATTGATGAACGACACTCCCGTGAATACCCTTTTCTACATCTATTATAATTAGGGTATAAGTAAAGTACATAGACTGACTTATTTGTTTTCTGTTTTTACCCATTTCTACATGTGGTCCCTGTTTCCCATCGACCTTCTTAAATAAATCACCGTAATAGTTGAAACATCGCTTTTGATAAGTGATTGCATTGAAACCTTCCAAGAAAAAATCCCTTGTAAAACAGTAAGTTTAAACGCTTTCTTTTTAGGTGCTGTAAACATCCCTTGAAAAATCTCAATTGAAATAGGTAACACAGCAAGTTTCTTTTGAAAAGGGACTGTGTTGAAATCCTCCCATGACAAAGGTAGAGTTGAAATATTGATAAAATAATGAGGTTCTGAAAAGGGAAGAGTTGAAAACACCTCTAGGCAAAAAAACTCTTCCCGGTGAGTAAATCCTCTCCAACGCGTGCAGATGCGCTTCTCATAAACGCTCTCTCTCTCTCGTCCTGTGTATCCAGCTTTCTTAGCCATTCTTCCAAATGTCATTGCGATGGTTATGTATTCACCCTTGTCTATTTGTTAGTTTATTCATTTATTTTTATACGAGCAACTTTACACAAAAACTTCAGTACCGATTTTGACCAAACTTTGTAGTCACGTTGGGTACGATGCTAAGAAGAATCTGTGATATCCTGGATTAAGTACATAAAAGTACAGGTACGCAGCAGTACTTTGAAAAAAAAATGCAATGTTAAGTAAATGGGAAATATTTTGTTAGTTTATTTTTTCTTTGTGAACATGACGCAAAAACTATAGAACCAGTTTCAAGGAAACTTGGTGAACGTATGGGGTATGACTCCAAGACAAATCTATTAGATTTTGAAGAAAATTCATGTATGTACAAGTACTCTAGTTTGTTATATTATTTTTCATAAGAAATTTGAGCTTGTATTTCTCCTCCCTCCACTGCCTTCATATCCTCTTCTCTTTCTATTACGTGACCAAACAACAGAGAATGACTATATGACAGAACTAAATCCTAGATCGTAAAGATTTATGAACCAAAATCTGGTTTCGGCCGTTCTCTACTCATCATCACCAAGTGCTGCAGGAAAGAGATAATTTGAGTAAAGAGGAGAAAATGAAACGGGAAAAGCAGGTAATGTCTTGGCTATATTCATTAATTGTTAAAATGATTATTATTATTATTATTATTATTATTATTATTATTATTATTATTATTATTATTATTATTATTATTATTATTATTATTATTAGCAAAGCTACAACCCTAGTAGAGAAAGCTGGATGCTATAAAACCAAGGGCTCAAACAGAATGAAATAACCCAGTGAGGAAAAGAAATAAATAAACTACGAGAGAAGTAATGAAAAATTAAAATAAAACAATTCAAGAATAGTAACA
>NC_090740.1:26567368-26574868 GCF_036898095.1 Palaemon carinicauda
TTATACAAAATCAGGTTTTATCAAACTAGGATACTCATTATGGTTCATCGTGCTGTCTTGTAAAGTTATTGATATACTTATTTATATCGGGGAAAAAAAACTTGGAACACTGATAAAAGGGTACCAAACTTACAGTTCACCCATGCAAGAAAAAACCACATTATCAAAAACTCCCCAAAATCATGTTGGCTTTTCATTTTCATACCGTTATCAGATGTAACTATAATTCAACAACATAAAATCCAAATTCTAATGATTCCAATTCCGAAATAAACGAAAAAAAAAAAAATAATCCAGAACCAAACTACCAACGAGGAACGAATCAAGTGAGCAAATACAAAAAAAAATCCAAATCTATAACAATAATTCTATTCAAGCATAAGAAATATCCAACGAGAGGAAATTTCCTCAATGCGAGGTTTGTACAACATTAAGTTGAAAGAATCCCAACCAACCCCCCCCCCCCTTCTGAAAGAGCGTTCCCTGGACTTATCTGGCGTCGCAAAAGGATCCTGGATTAAAAATAAATGGATAAACCTCATGCACTAAAAGCAAAGGATCAAAGCATGGCAGGAAGACTGACGAGAGGGAGGGAATATGAAGGACGGAATTGGATTAGCCCTCGCTAAATTGCGACAGGACTTTACACTAAGTGAATCATAGAGAGAGAGAGAGAGAGAGAGAGAGAGAGGATGAGAGAGAGATGAGCGTGAGGAGAGAGAGAGAGAATATTTACACAATGCAAAATATAAAATATAGCAAAGTACAAGACAGGTAGCAATGTATTAAGTTAGAAAAAAGGAAAGATAAGTTTGAGAGAGAGAGAGAGAGAGAGAGAGAGAGAGGAGAGATGAGAGAGAGAGAGAGATGAGAGAGAGAGAGAGAGAGAGAGAGTTTTTACAGCAATGTAAAAAATAAAATATAGCAATGTACAAGACAGGTAGCAATGTATTAACTTAAAAAAAAAGTTGAGAGAGAGAGAGAGAGAGAGGAGAGAGAGAGGAGAGAGGAGAGAGAGAGAGAGAGAGAGAGAGAGAGAGTATTTACACAAATGTAAAATATAAAATATAGCAATGTACAAGACAGGTAGCAATGTATTAACTTAAAAAAATAAGTTTGAGAGAGAGAGAGAGAGAGAGAGAGAGAGAGAGAGAGAGAGAGAGAGAGAGAGAGAGAGAGAGAGAGAGAGAGAGAGAGAGAGAGAGAGAGAGAGAATTTTTCCAGTCTTGTGAATGAGGATGCAATAGGTTAGTAGTCAGCAAGTTGTTTTCAAAATGTATTTCTGACAAGGCCATTATTTACTTTTCTCTTCCAGAGGAATATGGTTATTTATAACTTTCTCAATCTATTAAAATTTAATGTATAATTTTAATGTATAATTTTTGTACAAGAGAAAAAAAAAGAAAACAAAAAAGATTAACCAGAGGGGCACTCATTAGAGCGCAGATCTCCTCCGCAGAAGCTTATTTCTCGACCTTTGCTTGACGACCTTGACCTTTGACTTCAACATTTATTAATTGGTGTGGATTTTCATACACTCAAATATGAACCAGTTTTGAAATCTCTGTGACAACGGTTTCCAAACTTATAGCTGATTACGTGAATTGGACATTTTGCTTGACCCTTGACCTTGACATTCCAAAATTTAACTATTTCTAGCTTTATACATAACATTTAATCCCTGCAAGTTTCAATAATCTACGATTAAAATTGTGGCCAGGAAGCTGTTCACAAACACACAACCACGCAAGGAGGGTAAAACATAACCTCCTTCCAACTACGTTGGCGGAGGTAATAAGTACAAAATTTAAAAAATATAGGGAGGTGCTTAAGTCATGCATGAGAAATTGAAGAAAGTTTCCAAACAATACAGTAGACACAAACGTAGTTGATAATCAAAAGCTTCAGGGCCGAAATCGACCTTCAACACTTTCAGTTAGGCCTATAATTTAGTCTGCTGTCTTGTGGGCGAACGTCTATTAAATAAACAGCTTAAAGGATCACAATAAACGAAGTTTAAACAAAATACGCTCTAAACAATTCCCGTATACACCGTATACAGTTGAGAATCTTAGAAATTCTCATTCAATACATTTACAAGGAAAACAACACAAGTAGAATAGCATATGTAACAGTTAAAAACCTTATATTTTCATCCAATACATTTGGAAGGAAAACTACACCTAGTAGAATAACAACCGTAACAGTTAAAAACTTACATTCTCATCCAATACATTTGCAAGGAAAACTACACTAAGTAGAATAACAAGTGTAACTTAAAAACCTTACATTCTCATTTAATACATTTGCAAGGAAAACTACACTAAGTAGAATAACAAGTGTAACTTAAAAACCTTACATTCTCATTTAATACATTTGCAAGGAAAACTACACTAAGTAGAATAACAACCGTAACAGTTAAAAACTTACATTCTCATCCAATACATTTGCAAGGAAAACTACACTAAGTAGAATAACAAGTGTAACTTAAAAACCTTACATTCTCATTTAATACATTTGCAAGGAAAACTACACTAAGTAGAATAACAAGTGTAACTTAAAAACCTTACATTCTCATTTAATACATTTGCAAGGAAAACTACACTAAGTAGAATAACAAGTGTAACTTAAAAACCTTACATTCTCATTTAATACATTTGCAAGGAAAACTACACTAAGTAGAATAACAAGTGTAACTTAAAAACCTTACATTCTCATTTAATACATTTGCAAGGAAAACTACACTAAGTAGAATAACAAGTGTAACTTAAAAACCTTACATTCTCATTTAATACATTTGCAAGGAAAACTACACTAAGTAGAATAACAAGTGTAACTTAAAAACCTTACATTCTCATTTAATACATTTGCAAGGAAAACTACACTAAGTAGAATAACAAGTGTAACAGTTAAAAACTTACATTCTCATCCAATACATTTGCAAGGAAAACTACACTAAGTAGAATAACAAGTGTAACTTAAAAACCTTACATTCTCATCCAATACATTTGCAAGGAAAACTACATCAAGTACAATAACAAATGTAAATTATAAAATTTACATTCCCATTCAATACATTTGTAAGAAAAACTGCATTAAGTAGAATAACAAATGTAACAGTTAAAACCTTACATTCTCATCCAATTCATTTGCAAGGAAAACTACACTAAGTAGAATAACAAGTGTGACTTAAAAACCTTACATTCTCATTTAATAAATTTGCAAGGAAAACTACATAAAGTAGAATGACGAATGTAACAGTTAAAACTCTTACATTTTTATTCAATTGATTTAAAAGGAAAACCACAAGTAGAATAACAAATGTAAGTTATTAACTTTACATTCTCCTCCAACACATTAACAAGGAAAACTACACTAAGTAGAATAAAAAATATAAGGGATGGAAAAAAAAAAAACAGCTAAAATGAAAATAATGTATTTCCTTCCAGGGAAACGTCTTCTCACAGCAGAAGGACGCAATCTCTCCCTTTGAGAAGCAATTACGTCGTGGGTTGAATTCCCCATTCCCATAAATTCCCTATTTTCCATTCCTTTCAAGGTCAGTCACTGCCAATCCATCCTCCCACTCCTGTAATGAAAGTTCCCCTCTCTCGCTACCCCACCTCGTTGTCTTAACTGTTTCCCCCCTCACGTGTTCTTCCCTTATTTTAACAACGTTTGTATTTTCACAGCCTATCTGAAAGACTTAATAGGAATAGCTGAGAGAGAGAGAGAGAGAGAGAGAGAGAGAGAGAGAGAGAGAGAGAGAGAGAGAGAGAGAGAGAGAGAGAGAGAGAGAGAGAGAGAGGGGAGTATTTAAAACATAAAATATGATAAAACCGCAATGTACAAGATACACGTAATAAAGTATTAAGTTGGAGAGAGAGAGAGAGAGAGAGAGAGAGAGAGAGAGAGAGAGAGAGAGAGAGAGAGAGAGAGAGAGAGAGAGAGAACACATCAATGCTTATGGTGCAGCTAATGTAAAGTGTAACACCGTTAATGTTTTCCAAAATTTTCTCATATGAGGTTGACCTCCGATGTGGACTGCATTCCCTATTTTCATTCCCCTTCAGATCAATCCTTGTCAGTTCATTCCCTTCACGTGAAATTTAAGGTTTTCTCTCCACCCTTCCTCTTCTATCTCCATCTTTTACCCTCTATCTGTCTATCTATCTATCTATGTGAATTGATAGTCTAATGAAGATATTTGGACGCATCCCCTTTAATACTGATGAGGGATTACTGTAATAAATTCATGCATATCAAGAGTACGTTAAACCCTTAAATCCTCCGAATCCTCAATTCAAGGCCATTGTGCTACTTTCCTTACACAGTAATCATACTATTAGGGGTCTGGATAAGAGCGAAATAATATATTTCTTTGGTAATTAACATGATATCAAATGCCATAATCACATGGTCTATTCTTGTTTCCAAAATATATACAGATTTTATCTAACGTGTTTTGCAACCGACTAAACTTACGTGCGGTTTGTTATTAGAGGAATTCCTGACAGCTGACTATATGTAAAGACAACCTAATTTGTTTTGGGAAAAAATATTCTTTATAAATTAAAAAAAAAAAAAATTACAATTTTGGAAGTTTTATTCTCTGTGGAGAAGACCTACTTGAGTTTTACGAGCTTGACTATAAGTAAGAAAATTTGTCCCTTTACACTTGAAGGGCACTTTTATACTGTTCTATCAGGCTATACTAGAAATATTAGAATGTCATACTACAGGACAATCTGTTCCTTAGATTCCAGTAAATGATGCAGAAGTTAAAAAAAACGTCAAACCACATCATCATTAATAGTTGCTTTGAAGGGATATTATTTTAATGTAATTAATGCTCTAAAACTTCTAATAGTTTTTCCTTATCTCCTTTCCTCGCTGGGCTATTTTCCTCGCTGGGCTATTTTCCTCGCTGGGCTATTTTCGCTGTTGGAGCCCTTGGGATTATAGAATCCCTCTTTTCCAACTATGGATGTAGCTTATCAAGTAATAATAATAATAATAATAATAATAATAATAATAATAACAGTCCACTGCAAAGGCCCCACACATATCCTCCCACTCTCGTCTGTTTATGGCCTTTCTATGCCAGTCTTTTCTCGCAAATTTACTTAGCTCGTCAATCCATCGTGTTCTCTTCGTTCCTCTGCTTCGTTTGCAATCTCTATGGACCAATATTGTTCTTCTTTTTTGCCGATCTATCATCTGGCATTCTCATTACATGTCCTGCTCATAACCATTTCATTTTCTTACATGTTAAAAAACATATTCTGCTTTAGTTTGCTCTCATATCAGTGTTGTTATTTTTCTGTCTCCTAAAGTTATTCCCATCAATACGAGGTAAAATTAAAATAACAAATATATAAACAGGAAAATGTTCTCAGTTTCCTCTTTCCCAAGGCAAAAAAAAAAAAAAAAAAAAAACGACACAAAAAGGAAAATTATGGATTTCCTTCCGGCTAAACGTTTTCTCACAGCAGAAGGACGCAATCTCTCCCCGTGAGAAGCAATTACAACGTGGGTTGAATTTCCCATTCCCATAAATTCCCTATTTTCCATTCCTTTCAAGGTCAGTCACTGCCAATCCATCCTCCCACTCATGTAATGAAAGTTCCCATTTACTGTTATATAAAAGCTGGAAATTATTAAATCTTGGAAGGTCAAGGTCACACGATCAAGCAAAATGTCCATGTCACTTCATCAGCCATAATAAGTTTGGGCATCGTTGTCAGAGACTTCAAACTTGGTTCATATTCGAGTATATGAAAATCCATGCCAATTAATACAAGTTAAGGTCAAAGGTCAAGGTCAAGGTTGAGCAATAGGTCGAGAAATAAGCTGAGGTCTGCGCTCTCCTCAATGCCCCTCTAGTTTAACTTGCTTTTACAAGACATAATGTCATTGGCGGAAAAGATCTCATTGATTAAACATCTCTTCATTTCCTATTTTCCCTGTTGGAGCCCCTGGGCTTATACCATCCTGCTTTTCCAACTATAGTCCATTTCTTTTAGCGAGGCATATTTGCACCGACTCGCAGCGGTGCCCTTTTTTGCTCGAAAAAGTTTCCTGATCGCTGATTGGTTGGACAAGATAATTCTAACCAATCAGCGATCAGGAAACTTTTCCGAGCTAAAAGGGCACCGCTGCGAGTCGGTGCAAATATGCCACGCTAAAAGAAATGGACTATAGGGTTGTAGCTTGGCAAGTAATAATAATAATAATAATAATAATAATAATAATATACTTCATCATTTATAAAATAAAAATCCTCTATTCTCATCTAGATAAAACAAGAATCAACGCTTTCCTCGACAGTGCAATATAATTTCAACAAACAATTAAGCTCTTGGCAATCCGCAAAATCTGGATTCCACGTTTAATACTCGGTTGCACAGAGAAAAAAAAAAAAACACACACACACACACACACAAAAGTGATCCAACGAGAAGAGGAAGAGCCTCGCTATGATTAATGTGAGATGCTGTTAGGAGCATAAATAATATTTCACTTTTCTTCTCGTATTTTGCATTCCCCTGAATCGTATGAGACGCACTTGATCTTAGCAGAATAATTTTATGAATAAATTCTAATGTATCATTCATATACGAGAATATCTTAAAAAAATTATTATTTTCATTTTTTATTCGGAAGCGATATAAATCCTATAATGAATAATTATATGAATAAACTTATTTGTTTGATATGCTCACTGAAAATTAGAGTGGTGCCAGAGAAGCTTGTAAGAAAAAAAAAAAAAAAAAATTTCAAGGAAAGTTGATAATTATGATATCTTAAAGACACATTTTTCTCTCTACTTGCAAGAGTTTCTTATTAGTTGTGCTAAATATAAGTGCATAAATAACCAAATAACAAATATATTAGATTACAGATTCTTCATAATACTGTATAAGATGACTAAAAGATTACTATAAAAAGTATCTCAAAACAATGTGAGGATCTGAATTGAGAGAGAGAGAGAGAGAGAGAGAGAGAGAGAGAGAGAGAGAGAGAGAGAGAGAGAGAGAGAGAGAGAGAGAGAGAGAGAGAGAGAGATAAAAAATATGCATATATATCGAGATTCGATGTCCACGTCCTATTCAAAAAGCGCTACTGATAACTTTTAATTGAGAATAAACCGCATCTTTTAACCCCGTGTAATTTGTATTTCAAACGATTTCACAATTGCCTTAATACGAAAATTATCAGCCATTGTTTTCGTATATTGAGAGTTTATAGGAATAAGAACCGATTTAGAATAGTAATTTTCAATCATTCACAAATTAAAATTTACGTTTAAATGAATGTACACAGAAATATAGCTATCTCCTCAGGATGTTCATAGGAAAAAAAGAGAAAATATCATTATCAAAACAATTTTTTAGGATGTTCATAGGAAAAAAAGACAAAATATCATTATATAAAAAAAAAACAATTTCTCAGGATGTTCATAGGAAAAAAAGACAAAGTATCATTATATAAAAAAAA
>NC_090740.1:26579868-26599868 GCF_036898095.1 Palaemon carinicauda
ATTATGTATTACTGTAATACAATTTTTTTAATAACCCTCCATTATTCTGAACATATAGCAATAAGTAAATTCAAATCATTATATCTGGATATGCAAGAGTATTTATACAATAACATATTAATATTATGAATTAATGTAATAAAAATTATCATTATCACGACTAGCAAAGCTACAACACTAATTGGGAAAGCGGGATGCTAAACCAGCCCAGTGCGGAAAGAACAGAGAAAAAGAAAATAAACTATATAAGAGTTTTAAAAACATAAAATATATTAATATCAGTAACACCATTGAACTAGATCAGTCATATATAAGCTATAAAACAAGACCTATGACGACCTGTTTAACAGGAAAAAATTTGCAATACTGAACTTTTTAAGTTCTACCGATATAAATAACAGATTATGGCGCTCGTTCCACAATCTGGTCACACCCGGAATAAACTTTCTAGAATACTCTCAGTGCATACTGCGTGGTACAGTCTGGGAAAATCTGAATGCAAAGGATGATCAGAATTATAAAAAAAAAAAATCTTATGCAAAAGGAAGTAACCTTATCGAAAGTGCCAGAGATTACAATAAAAACCGAGTCAAGAGCATCATGCATTCATTTTAGCCAGATGGTTTGGGCATACTCTCCGCACTCCTCAAGAGAGATCAGTTCACCAAACTTTTAACTGGGCTCCACAAGGCGCTAGAAGAGTTGGAAGACCCAGGGTGATGAATGGAGAATTATTGATTTTAAAGCTCAGGATAGAGACTACTGGCGAAATCTAACCGAGGCCCTTTGCGTCAACAAGCGTAAGAAATGATAACGATCTCTTTTAAAGGAGAGTAGCATCATCTTCAAAAGCAAACAGCTTGTTTTCTAGGCCAAGTCAGATATGTCCAACAACAACAACTATTCATTACAATATATTAATTGAAAATTTAATAATACTAAAAAGAGATCTAATGGCTCCATCTATTCAAGTTTGAAAACAAGGTACTGATGATTAACACTATTAAAGGTAGCACTGAAATCAAAGCCAATCATACACACATCCTGTCTACAATCAAGTGATTTCTGTATGGCATTGGAAATTGTAAGAAAGCAACACATGTGCCAAAGCTTTTGCTAAACCCTTAATTCAAATTAAGGCATGGATGATTACCTCCAGCATACCTGTGTAAACGTTTTGCCAAGGCAAAAACATCATCTACAGGTTTCTTTCTGGTTGTATGTTTATCTATAATTTCCAATTACCTCATTTACCGGAAACTCACAAATTTAAGCCGAGAGAAACTGATAGTCCTGGTAGCGAACTTCTAAAGTCTTAACTTCTAAAGGACAGCTTCATAAAGTAGATTCATGCCGAGGACATTAAACTCCTTTTGTATTACCCCTAAAGCTTTTAGAGAATATGCGATTTGATGAAGGGTTTACAAGTTGCATTAGATTGATAATATTCAGTCATTTTCTTACTGACTTTTAATTTTTTTTTTCTTTACTAATAGTTAAAGACGTAAAATAGTTTTGTTCTTGGCTGCTTAGCTTCTTTTATAAGGGTTCGGGTTCGGTAAGCCTACTTAAATAGTGCTAAACAGATTTAAGCACCTTTTATGCGATATGTGTAAAAATAAAATACATTACATAGTAAAGACCACACGCTTATATATATATACACACACACACACACACACACACACACACACACACACATATATATATATATATATATATATATATATATATATATATAAATATATATATATTATATATATATATATATATATATATATATATATATATATATATATATATATATATATATATATACATATATGTATATATGCACATATATACACACATCATATTTACATATACATATAGATAATTAATCCATAACGCTTTTAAAACAACCGAAATCTTATATATTCGGGTGAGCGTTTATCCCAGTCTCATATAATATCAATGTGATTGTTTTATTTTATTTTGTAAAAAAAAAAAAAAAAATAAAAAAAAATCCTATAAACAGAATTGACAATTAGAAGCTGAATAAAAATATACAAAGAAATAAGACCGAGAGACATTTTGCGACTCCTGCAATGTCACATAAAAACCGCAAAAAGACATGGACGAAGGATCATTAAAAATGAAACTCGTAAAAAGTCCAGTCGTTTGAACAAAAATAACAATAAACTCGCTCTACGAAAAAAAGAGAAAAACAACAAAGAGTAGGAAGCTGCAACTGACTGAGAAACTAAATCCGAGTCTGAAACTATTTCTTCTTTCTTCTTCTTACATTAATCTCAAGTATGACGAGAAGAAAAATCGTCAGAGATTCCTCAAATGTCAACTTCTGCAAAATCTAAATGAAGTAGAGAGAGAAGGAGAACGATGCCAGCCACAGGTGTATGAGTTAGAATACTTTTATAGACTAGAAAAGTGCTCTGAGTGCAGACCTCCGCCACGGCAGCTTATTTTTCAAAACCAGCTTGCCTTTCCCAAAATCAATTTAGACCGTTGGTGTATTTGAGGTTTGTGTGACAACCACGAGCGAACTTGGGGGTTAATGTTAGTGTTAATTCGGTCTACCCATTGCTCGACCTTAACCTTGACCTTTTACCTACGACTTTCAAAATTGAATCACTTCCACGTCTTCACATAACAATTAATCCCTGGAAGTTTCACCATTCTATGAGTAAAATTGTTGGCAGGAAGTTGTTCACAAACAAACAAACAGAGGCGAAATCATAACATCCTCCAAACTTCGTTGGCGGCGGTAAAAACAACTCGGGCTTTAAAACCTTCCCTACGTACACCGAAACTACGAACATTCAATCTTCTTTAAGGACACAATTAACACTTAGTGATTAAAAAAAATAATTATTAAGGAATACAACTACTCAAGAACACTGTTCTGTTTGAGACACAATTACCTTCGATATTCTTTTTAAATGTGGGTATTATAACCAGAAAGAGCATACATAATAAATATAGGTGTTTCGGATAACTGAGATTTTACAGTGAACACTGCTAGGGGCATTTAAGGAATATGATATAACAGATTCTCTTGATAATAATATTTTTTTTTCTTTTTTGAGATGAGTACTTTAAAGCTACTTAAGAAACGCTTAAAATATCAACTTTTCAGTTATTTCAAGGACCACAAGAACGAGGAAGTGCATGTTTATGGTAATCCTTACAACTTGTTTCCGATCATTACCTCAGCCAAGGAGGTTATGTTTTCATCTCTAGTCTGTCTGTTTGGTTGTTTCTTTTTTTTATTTGTCACCATCGCAACTCAAAATTACGAATAAAGTTTGATGAAAATTTAAGTATTTGTCAAAAATGGGGTAACTCAAGTGATTAGATTTTGGTGGTGATTTCCCCCCCCCCCCCCCCCCCCCACTACCATTCAGATCCAGGATTTTCATTATACGCTAGATTAATTCATGATCAACATATGAAAGAAGGAAAGCTTAGATCGTAGACTTGAGTAAAACGATAACAATCTTCATTGGCAGAGGTATGAAATCTCTGATTGCTCTTTCTGTTTGTTTAGAATGTTTAGAAAACTAAAATATTGTGTAATATTTAGACTTATGAAAGAAAGCAAATCCTGCTAGGTTGCATATCTAGTAAAACATGATGGATAGTATACAATAATGCCAAAAGATCTGAATGCAAAGGATGGTAAAATTTATGAAAAATAATAGAATTTACAATAGGCTAATTGTACGACGCTGACAAAAACCAATATCCTGGACCAGGGAAAAGAAATTTTATATACCTTATGGTTTTGATCCACAATTCAAAATTATATTCAGGTGATGAAGATCAAACAGTAGAATGTTAGAATAATATAATTAATAAGCGTTTCTTAAGAGTTATATCTCCAAATTTCAATTATAAATTAATATCCCAAGTTTTTCTTAAATTGTAAGAACCCCACAAACCGGACAAGTTTCTCAAAAGCAAATTTGCAGTCAAGTGCAGCATACATTTCTAAATGAGCTATATTTAGTTAATGGAACAATGTCAATGGAGAGAGAGCTGGTTGGAAAGATTCAATGCTCTAAACCTAATATCAATCATACTTTGAATTTCGTTAAAGCAATGGCTACCAATAACCTCAATCTGTTAGGCTATAATACAATCGCTTACTAATGTATATTTCTAATGTATATTTGATCGGAAATATTGTCAACCAGATTTCCGTGGTATCAACTAAATACTGAGCCAATATGGCGTCCTTTACTACAGAAGAATTGGCAATGGTAAGAAGGCAATAAACTCACACAATGGCCTTGAATATGACAATCATTTTATGTTAATACTAAAAGTTGTTGAAAGGTGATATACGGATAAGATAGGAGAATACGGCGTTTGCGATGAGAAAATTATTACCCTGTGTCTGTCTGTTTTGAGATCAGAAAATCTGTCTGTCTGTGGATCAGACAATCCTTATCCTCTGTCCGTCATGAGATCAGAAAATCCTTATCCTAATTTTTTGTCTGCTTGTAGATCAGACAATCATTTTCCTGTGTCTGTCTGTCTTGAGATCAGAAAATCCTTATCCCAACTTTTTATCTACTTGTAGATCAGACAATCATTTTCCTGTGTCTGTCTGTCTTGAGATCAGAAAATCGTTATCCTATCTTTGTCTGTCTGCATGCAGATCAAGACAATCATTTTCCTATATCTGTCTCGATATCAGGAACCCGTTATCTTATCTTTTTGTTTGTCAATAGATCAGACAATCATTAACCTGTGTCTGTCTTGAGATCAGAAAATCGTTATCCTATCTTTGTCTGTCTGCATGCAGATCAAGACAATCATTTTCCTATATCTGTCTCGATATCAGGAAACCGTTATCCTATCTTTTTGTTTGTCAATAGATCAGACAATCATTATCCTGTGTCTGTCTGTCTTGAGATCAGAAAATTGTTATCCTATCTTTTTCTGTCTGTCTGTAGATCAGACAATCATTATCCTATAAATCTGTCTACACTTTTAAAAACACAATAATAATCTATCATCACAGACACAACAACTCGCGGTGGAAATCTCTGATGTAAAAATACTCATTTTTTTTTAGTTTTATTTCACAATCCGTAATCAAGCCATAAACGACATCTGGAACAGAAAGAAATCAAGAGACAGTGAGGCGATCTTAATGACCTTCTATCGCCCGTGACTTTAATGAGAACCAACTTTCTTTGCTTGTGATTCTCTCTCTCTCTCTCTCTCTCTCTCTCTCTCTCTCTCTCTCTCTCTCTCTCTCTCTCTCTCTCTCTCTCTCTCTCTCTCTCTCGATGGGAACCAGCAGCCTGGCAGCTCTGGCTTGACTTGGTAATTGCGTTATAAAGAACCTTTTTTATTTTTAGATGATGAGAAAGACTTGCACTCAGCCAACTACTTAAAAGAGTGCATGCAAGTGCCAAGCAGAAGCGCTAGAGAAAGCAGAAAATTTCAAACTGCGGTGGTGATGGAAATTATTCATAAAAGGTGAGATTTTAATCACAACTAAGAACGCGTGGGTACATTTGTAAGTAGGCCATTAATATTTTTTTCAGAGCGGAGAGACTTTGCGTTGGTATGAATATTCTCCATCATAATTACTTACTACCAGAGGCTTCAGGTTTCTTTTCAGCATCACCTTAAACATATAAAACTAATTCTCATTTTGTATACTATGGGTGTATTTTGAACAGCGGAAATTTTCATATTTTTTAATTTCCTAGTCCATGTAACAGACCCTAATCAAGCTATATACCATAGATTTTGATTAAATATTGAAAAAATAAGATCCCTTATATAATAAAAAGCAAGTCTCTCTCTCTCTCTCTCTCTCTCTCTCTCTCTCTCTCTCTCTCTCTCTCTCTCTCTCTCAACAACTTCGATCACAGAATTCAAGAGTACCTACAGGGAACTATAAGGGGAAGATATTAAATCAGCAATATATATATATATATATATATATATATATATATATATATATATATATATATATATATATAACATATATATATAACATATATATATATATATATATATATATATATATATATATATATATATATATATATATCTTTCCGGTCACGCTCATGTCTCTCCGTCCCTCTGGTAGGCGAGAGTAGTTATAACCTTGAGAGGAGGATGCGTGTGTGCATAACTATAAATATTCAGCCGTCATTTTTACGGGTTGCGTACACTAGTCATGATATAATTATAAATCATCACTCGAAAAGAGATGAGATAAAACTAACGGCGATAGATATATCATCCAAAATGGACTAAAACAACTATTTTATCTAAAATACAGAAATAATTGGAAATCTTCTAAATATAGCCTACTTTCGGTAATAGCAAAGAATAGTGAATAAAACATCTAAGAATAAAATAAAGAAATAAAACTACGCAACCCGACCTGTTACCGTCAAGGGAAAAATCCCAGTATCTCCTATAAACCCCACTACTTTCTTTTCTATTTTACACCGATTAAAAGCTTCAAATTCCTCCACCCAAGACCCTTCATCAAGAAACCAACCACCTATGGTCTCCTCTTCCTTTTTTCTTCGACGTCTTTCTCTACTAGACCTCTCCTTATGGAGGCAGGAGAGAGAGAGAGAGAGAGAGAGAGAGAGAGAGAGAGAGAGAGAGAGAGAGAGAGAGAGAGAGAGAGGTGGGGATGAGATTGACAAGGGGGGGGGGGGAGAATGTGTACAGAGTAAACCGCCTCTCTCCAAAAGGCAAAGTGCATGAAATCGCTCACCATCAGTTTCACTTATCTTACGCGACGAATTATCGGCAACGGATATATAGGACACATTAAAGGGAAGGAGAGACTTTCATAATTTCCATCAAACAAGTGCTCCCCTTTCCAGACGGGATATGAAACGCCTGCACCTGTGATAAGACTGATCCAATACTATAAAAGAATTTTATTTATTTATTCCCACATATTGGAAATTTCCTTGTAAGGGAAACGTCCCTACCTGGTAATGTGCTGGACTGAGGCTCGAGTCCCGCCTCACTCGATAGTGTCTTATAGTGTCTGTAACCTCACCACCCTTGCACTGAAGAACAAAGAGCAAAGATGAAAGTCAAAATAATCGAAAATTTGAGTTAGAGATGAAAAAATTAAACAAAAAAGATTTTAAATATCAAAATACAATACACGCAAATGTAAAAATACGTCAAATTTTACGACCATATTCTTTAATGATTTATTAAAACTCGTAAAAATCTATCCTTTACGACAAAACATATTGTGATAATTGGCATATCGTGAGGGGTCAATAATATAAAGAATGTTTTATATTGTAGCGAAAATACAACGAGCTACAGAAAATAGAAATGATAAACAGAATTAACGCCTCGGGATACAATCTCGATGAGTCAGGAACTGCTTAGGGCTAATATGATATCGACAGTGTATAAATGAAAAAGGTAAATGAAGTTACCAAAGGGTTCCGATCAAAAGATGGAATAAATGTATATTCCTTTTTTTCTTTCAGGAATAATAAATTAAATTCAATTCATAAAATCACATATCAATACTTTGTTTCGTGTATGCAAACCTATCTATGACTAGACACATATCAGGAGTAAATTTATAATCAGTACAACTTCCAGAGTCAGTTTGAGCCTATTCTCATGAACCACTAATACGGTAAGACTTATTCAAAAGTAGTGCAAATAAATCTCAAGACTTGACTGGAATTATTGATGTCACAACAATATTAACTACAGTGTATACATATTTTCAATAAGAAAAATACTGGACACAACAAAGAAAGTTTAACTCACCAAATGAAACGCTTGGAATAACCAGAAGACATACCTGAAAAAAAGAGTAAATACAATGAGCTTTTAGAATTACATTGAATAAGAAGATACATGTAACAAGGATAATAACACAAGTATCTATCAAATTTTAGTCATTGACAGAAATACTAATAGAACCAGGTTTGTGGTAACCTATTGGCAACGTCTTTGCCTGGTATTCGGCCGTGCTGGGGTTCGAGTTTCGCTCAAACCCGATAGTTTCTTGTAGTGTCTGCAACCTCACCATCCTTGTAAGCTTAGGATGGGGGGTTGGGGAGCCTATAGGTCTACCTGCTGAATCATCAGTAGTCATTTCCTGACCCTTTCTGATCCTAGTTTGGGTGGAGAGGGGGCTTAGGCACTGTGTATACGGTCAGTCTCTAGAGCATCATAAAGTTTGGAAGGGCAGTGTCACTGTTCCTTGCCTCTGCCATTCATGAGTGGCCTCTAAAAGCCTTTACACTTCACATGGGAACCTTTAATGAAAATTGTCAAAGTGGTTGCGTTGAACCCTTTCATTTATAGCTTCTACCCATTAGTTTGGTTACTCCATATCTGACCTCGTTTGCAAAGGTTAGAAGCCTTTGGAATCTAAGGAGTCTCGATTGTTTGTATTACTTTGGTTGTCCTTGATGAATGTATTGATTCATGATATTTGAGGAATCTGTAGATGTGTTAAACCTCGTTCTTGCGGTTATGCTGATAAGTATTTTTGTAATTGGGAGAATCTCTGGATAAACAGCTGCTCTACGGAGTTTAAATCTCTACTTTATCGAAGATACGTAGATGACTTATCCCCAATTTTTCAAGCAGCTGAAAACGTCTGTAGATTTCCACAATATTTAAATAAATAGCATTTAAATATAAAATTTATATATGAAATATAAAAAAAAACACTGTAAACTCCCACTCCTTCACACATCTATACTCAGTCAGCAATTTGTTTTCTTCACTATTTTTATAGATAAGACACTGAATAAGGTCTCACCTTTTTCCTAGATTTCCCACACTTCTTACACAATTAACAGTAGACATTTATTGATTGTCCTTGTCAACCAGACATTTTAAATATTTTCTAGCTACATTATATACGATCCCGAAATTCAGTATTTACAGAATTATTTTCGTTTCAAATATTTCTAGTCACATTTCAAAAAGTTCTTAGACCTTTCCATGTTAAAGGATTAACTGCAGAGATCATGATAAACCACTATACCAAAGGACATCAGATAAATTATGAAACTACCATTTTTAGAAAACCTTTGCTTCGAATAACGAAAAAATCTTTACAAAACACAAAAAAAATACATATCCACATAATTCTATCTTTATAAATAATTTCACAATAGCTCCCTGCTTACAAAAGAAGGAATCCCTACTTTTAGGCTTATCTTCATATGGTGTACTGACCTATTTATGCTTGTCCAGGTATAACGGTAGTTGTAATCGCTGGTTGTAATACAGAATTACTGATTACATGGAAAGAGCATTAAAACGGGCTATTAAATATTTAACAGAGGCATCCCACTTAGCTATTATTATTATTATTATTATTATTATTATTAGTAGTAGTAGTAGTAGTAGTAGTAGTAGTAGTAGTAGTAGTAGTAGTAGTAGTAGTAGTAGTAGTAGTAGTAGTAGTAGTAGTAGTAGTCAATTTTTTTAATGAGGCACATTTGCACCGACTCACAGAGGTGTCCTTTTAGCTCGGAGAGTTTCCTGCTATCTGATTGGTAAGAATGATCTTGTTCGACCAATCAGCGACCAAGAAACTTTTCCGAGCTAAAAGGGCACCCCTGTGAGTCAGTGCAAATCTGCCTTACTAAAAAGAATTGACTACAGTATTATTATTATTATTATTATTATTATTATTATTATTACTTGCTAAGCTACAACCATAGTTAGAAAAGCGGGATGCTATAAGCCTAAGGGCTCTAACAGGGAAAATAGCCCAATGAGGAAAGGAAATATATAAAACATTTCAAGAACAGCAACGACATTAAAACAAATCTTTCATATATAAACTATAAAAAAAAGAAGAGGAGATATTACGGTATAATAGTGTGCCCGAGTATACCCTCAAGCAAGAGAACTCTCCCACAGGACAGTGGAAGACCATGGTACTATACTTTAACACACCAAGACTTCAGAGTCCTACATAAAGCAACATGGACGTTTCTTTGCATAAAAAAAATCAAACGAATACTTACAATCCAACTGTTTTAATAGTTTAATAGTTTGAGTGTTAAAAGTAAATAAGTCATCGTATGCTTCATTATTTATAAACATATATACGTGAAACAATGTTGTCAAACCTTTTGGATTGAATTATTGATTAAAACTCTTGCTATTTTCTTCACGTTTAATATTCAATGTTCTAATGCTTTAGTAAGGCTCCAAAGTTCTGATGAACAAGTTTAAACTGGTAAATACTTTTCATTTTAGAGAAAGAGGCACATCACTTTTCATCATCTTACTTCGTCTATATACCTATTTATCTATCTATCTATCATCTTACTTCGTCTATATACCTATTTATCTATCTATCTATCTATCTATCTATCTATATGGATGGATATATTTCTCCTTTAGTACCAATAAAAAACACAAAACTGGTAATGCTAGTTACGGGATCTAAATTTGTATGGTAAAATGAAATTTCCGGATACAAAATACCTCCAAAAATAAACACACAGACATAAAAGCACAACGAGATAAGTACAATTCAGATCTGTTCCCTCACGACTCTCTTCCAGGCAGTAAACCTCGAATCGGAACTACTGTTCCAGGACCTTCCAAAATAACTGCCTTCACTTTATTCCCTCCAGAAACTTATGTTTTGGAAACCTTCCAGACACTGAATTCTATTCAGCGACCTGGGATGTAGTCTGAGGAATACAAAAAGTTAAACATGATCTATGTACCAGACCCTTTGTATTCCTATAGAATGGCAAGGTGGAACAAAAGGGTAGACTACCTTGAATTATCTACCTTGAACATAATGAGAGAGAGAGAGAGAGAGAGAGAGAGAGAGAGAGAGAGAGAGAGAGAGAGAGAGAGAGAGAGAGAGAGAGGAGAGAGAGAGTACTGGGTGGTCATAGTCATATAATAACATTAAACGTCTTATATACATTTGAACAATAATGAAAAAAAAAGTATTTCACTTGACATGAACGAGAAAAACAACAATATCAACTAAGTCAATCATCTTCATGGATTACTACGGATTCTTAAGGATGAAAGAATGAGCATTATTACTCTCTCTCTCTCTCTCTCTCTCTCCCTCCCTCCCTCCCTCTCTCTCTCTCTCTCTCTCTCTCTCTCTCTCTCTCTCTCTCTCTCTCTCTCTCTCTCTCTCTGGCTAACCCAAATCACCTAACTCATTAATTCAGCCTAATATCAAAAGAAACCAAGCAGTTTTATTTCATCGATTCGTCCGTGGGAGTGATCCTGATAGATGACACAACAGCCTATCAACGGACCAGGATGCGGTTCTCGACATCTGATTGGTTGCCGGGATGATGGTGATTGCCCGGGAGAATGAAGCAGTTAAGAAGCTTCTAGAAAATTGGATGCCGGAGAGGAAGGGGAAGACACGAGGAAAAGACAAGAAAAAAGAAAGAAAAGAGCGAATGCCAGAAGTAGAGAGAGAAATGGCAGCTTTAGAAACCGACGGGCGATGAAGCCAAATAAATTACAAGAAATTAAAATAAATTTCAAGAAAGATCGCAGCAACAGTGAATGATGAGATATTATGCAAATGTGAAGGGAAATGAAAAAGGAAATAAGGTTGGAAAATTATCAATAGAATAGAAAAGAAGAATGTACATAAAAAAATAGAAGAAAGGAAGCAAAATATCATCGAGAAATATCAGCAGAAAACAACAGAATATAACCCAAAAAGTAGATTGGATTTATGTGTTTGGGCTATATAGATCAGAATTGACCTGTGGGGTCATTCGGCGCCCATGGCAACAGGGAGAAACCCCTGCAGTAGAGGTCAGAAGAGGTTGAACAGTTAGATGAAAAAAAATAAATCAGGACAAATTGAATGAATCAGGACTAATTGAATGAAGAGATTAATTTCCTATGAAACTGTAACAGACAAGTTTTCTTTTGAATTAGCTAAGACTTGCTATTGCTATTCTTTTCATTAAGAAAATTGATCGAATAGCCATTGTTCAAAACCGGAAATGACTAAAAATCATGGATTGTACCGCCCATGTTTCATACACGCCCATACACTGTAATGCATTGTTTTTTTTTATTTCTCGCTCTCCCCCGCACTGATAATAGAAACACCTGTTTAAGCTTGTCATCGCATGTTTCACCTTTTTTAAATTCTTGTGCCATTGTTGCCCTCAGCTGTTTGTATATAAGATTGTTACCTTGTTGAATCAACTTACATTCACCTCGCCTCCCTGTTTGCACCTGACAACCACCTCGCACAGGCTTTAAGAATTATAGTATGACATGACATCTGGAGTAAATCACCAATCAACAAACATAGCCTATTATTATTATCATTATTATTATTATTATTATTACTTGCTAAGCTATATCCCTAGATGGAAAAGCAGGATGCCATAAGCCCAAAGGCTCCAACAGGGAAAAATAGCCCAGTGAAGAAAGGAAATATAGAAGTAAATAAACTACAAGTGACGTAATGGAAGTAGCCAGTGAACAACTACCGTGTGGTAGTAGTAAACCCCTAGACCGAAGAAGAAGTATTTGGTAATCTCAGTGTTGTCACATATATGAGGACTGAGGAGGATATGTAAAGAATAGTCCAGACTATCAAGAAAATATATATATATATATATATATATATATATATATATATATATATATATATATCTATATATATACATGTATATATATATATATATATATATATATATATATATACATGTATATATATATATATATATATATATATATATATATATATATATATATATACATGTATATATATATATATATATATACATATATATATATATATATATATATATACATATATATATATACATATATACATATATATATATATATATACATATATATATATATATATATATATATATATATATATATATATATATATACAAACTTGAATCTACAATTCATACGGATAAGGACAGCCATTAGCAATAAAACATAAAATTAAAAAATATGAAATTAAGAATAGTTCGAACAAAGAAAATAGGAAATGAACTTTCATCCCTGTTTATCACTGGTTTCCGAAAATAAATTTCAAGAGACTGTTATTCACAACAAGATATTTCCACTATAAGACGCCATTACTTTAAAATCTTTGAAATTCAAATCTGACTCGCATTGGGCAACAACAAACTTCATCCCATGAATACTTGCAGTAAACTGTAATGGAACACCTATAGGGGGAGAGATCCTTATGAGGAAAAACATGCATGTAATGGAGATATAAACATGATAAGCAGAAATATAAGTATCCTTTTAGCTTTTTAAATCGATATATACTAACGCATAAGTAAAGATACATACAAACATACATGTATAAAAAAAACCTAGGACACCGAATAGCCTTAAAATAATAGGATAAAAGAACAAGTACACAGTGTTTTTTTATTACAATTTAAAAAAAAACTACACTATTAAAAACCGTAATTTTAATCGGAAATTATCCATAAAAATATACTGTTCTAAGCCGTATTTCAATATATAGAGGTGACCGTAATTTTCCCCCTACTTTAATATTATCTTTTGAGGGTTGGTGACCGTAACATCACTCGCTAACTTCAATTTATCAGTTTTTAAAATGTTAAATGTCTGGCAACATTTATTCCAGGATTTTTACCATTTATAACGGCAAAATTTTAACAGTGTAGCGTAAAAGGAACCTACATTTACCATAGAATTTTTCTCCCCAATATTCTTCTGAATTCTTTCTTCCCTCCACCCTATCCATCCCTACACCCCCTTTCTGGCAATAAGCAATTTCCCAAACGATTAAGCGGAACCGTTAATCTCACTTTCCACAAGATTTGTCGAGGTTACAAATCTTCATCTTTCTTGTCCTTTCCAACCCGATTGGACGCTAAACAATCCACCATAAATGCTTTTATCTTACGATGCCGCAATTGAAATGTTTAAATGCTAGCGAGTTTGAAGCGTAGTAGCTAGTTAGCGTTAGGAAGGGGGGGGGGGCATCTTAATGATTCATAGTTTTTTTTACGTTGTACAGGCTGACATAAGTCTTTTTTTATAGTTTATATATGACATATGTTTTGATGGTGTTACTGCTTTTTTAAATAATTTATTGTTAATTTTTTCATCGTTTATTTATTACCTTATTTCCTTTCCTCACTAGGCTAGTTTTCTCCTGTTGGAGCCCTTCGGCTTATAGTATCTTGCTTTTCCAACTCGGGTTGTAGCTTGGCTAGTAATAATAGTAATAATAATAATAATAATAATAAAACACCAGAAAAATAGAACGAAGACAACATCTGCCAATCACATCCATTTTCCAGAGCCCTTTCCAGTTTCATAAGAGATAACAGTAGTTACATATCTCTTGTTTCTTGGTTTTCTATAAGGGAGACAGAGACAAGCAAAGTGATTAGTCACTTTATACAAATGTGTAGCAGTGTATTAGACAAAGTATTTAAAGAAATACTACGACCATCAATCATGAAATGACATATTAGAAACAAAATGACGTTGGTCGAAACAACCATTAATCCGCAATTCCCAGGAAAGTGAAATTTGCTTGGTCACTAATAACCATTCATTAATTAAGTTGCTTCTCGGATGTTACTCTGATCACCTCGGAGTAAGGATATTTTACAAAGGATCTCTTAACAATTAATTTATATATTCTGGCTTTTGTAAAGATAACCGTGTCCATTCTCAGCAATCTTTAAAAATATTTAGGTCAAAGAGAGAATTTCTTGTAGGTAAAAGTCGTTCAATCAGGGATTCGTAAATTCAAGTTTTCAATTACATTGCAGATTTCAAGAAATTGGGTCTTGTCGACAATTCGTTAAATTCCCCGAGTCAAAATAGTGGGTTCAATAAAATATGGAATTACCTCACTAAGAATTTCTTTTTGAAAGTATGTCATACTTTTCCTGTGTGCTTTGCCCCTTTAATTCGTTACTATTACATTCGCCATTTCTTGGTCTTCGTCTGTATTAGAACTGGCACAGACAGAAATCACTGCTTTGTCAGCTTTCCAATTTCCTTTTATACCAATAATAGTGTACGCAACCTGTCGAAAAGGATGACTAAATATTTAGATATGCACAAACACATTCAATACTTCCCGCCCCTCCCCCTTTCCCAACTACGACCGGTTGGTTCCGCAATTTGTATGAGACTGTGGTTTCCGAGTATACCTCTTGGGGTAAACCCCCCCCCCCTAACTAAGGCACGTCTACGCCCTCTCCCCAATACCCAGAGGACGGGAAAAGACCGAAATCATACATTTGACAATGCTGCTCATCATGGCCGGAAAGATTATGTATATATATATATATATATATATATATATGTATATATATATATATATATATATATACATTCTTTGAAAGATAATTAATATATTCTTAGTGAGCCCCCTTATCAATAACCAATTTTTCCAGGATTTCTAAAAAAAAGTATTATTGCCGAATTTTCGAGAAAGAAAATTGAAGTGGATTTGTAGATTGAAATATTTGCTTGATTTATGCAAAAACAACTTTGCGTGTTTGAAAGCAAAAGTTTTTGATTACTTACTACTAAGGAGGTCTTAAAGTTCATCACATTTGATTAGTAAATTCGATTTCTTCACGACACGGAAATACAATACAATCTACAACTATGTTCTTGCCCAAATAAAGACTGAACAAAGACGGGTTCAATCAAATTTACTAATCAAATGTGATAAATTTTAAGACCTTAGTTTTAAGTGTTCAAAAACTTCCTTTCAAACATGCAAATTTGTTGTTGAATAAATCAACAAATATTTAAATCTACAATTTCAAATAATGTTATCTAAACCACGGTAACACTACTTAACAGGTAACTTAAGAGGTAACTGACGATAAAAGGCAATCAATGCGTACATAAAAATAATAATTTTTATTCCAAACCATCCAATTAGAAAGGCTTAGCCCATCTTATCAACTACGCGCTCAATTTTGAAGAAAAAAATATATTATCAACAACCGAACAATTACGTTATTAAAAAAAAATAAGTTAATCAAATATTCTTTTTGTACAAACTTTATCAAAATGTAAATTTTTAAAATCTTGAGTTCCCCTTTTCTTCAAGTCAGCATTTCTCAGCGATGATCAAAAGGATTTTGGATTCCATAACTGTCCTCGTTTCTCATCGTCTTTTTTTTTATGATATCACTATTTCCAGAAAACTCATATTATTACAAAATGACGGTAATAAAAATCGAGTCAAAAGAGCAGGTCGCGCATGAATGGTAGAGGCAGGGGACAGTGACATTGCCCTACAGACAAGATAATGCCGTAGAGACTGATCATATATAATGTATAATCCACTGACTGAAAAACGTCAAGTAAAAAAAATGCACTACTTGATTACTGTAAAGGTAGTAAGTTGGGCAGGGCACCAGCCACTCGCTGAGATACTACCACCAGAGAGTAATTGGGTCCTTTGAGTGGCCAGACAGTACCACATTGGATCCCTTTCACTGGTTACTGCTCATTTTTCCTTTGCCTACACATAAACCGAATAGTCTGGCCTATTCTTTCCACATTCTCCTCTGTCCTCATGCATCTGACAACACTGAGATTACCATACAATTCTTCTTCACTCAAGGAGTTAACTACTGTACTGCAATTGTTCAGTGGCTACTTTCCTTTCCGTAAGGATAAAAGAGACCCTTTAGCTGTGGCAAGCAACTCTTCTAGTAGAAGGACACTTCAGAACCAAACCATTATTCTCTAGTCTTGAGTAGTGCCATAGCCTCTGGCCTTCCACTGTCTTGGAGTAGAGTTCACTTGCTTGAGGGTATACGCAAGCACAATATTCTGTCTTATTTCTCTTCCCCTTTTTTTTCTATAGTTTATATATGAAAAATCTATTTAAATGTTACTGTTCTTGAAATATTTTATTTTCATTACTTATTAGTTCTCTTCTATTTTATTTATTTATTTATTTCCTTTCTTCACCAAGTTATTGTTCTTGTTTTGCTCCTTGGTCTTACAGCATCCTGCTTTTCCAACTAGGGTTATAGCTTAGCTAATAATAATAATAATAATAATAATAATAATAATAATAATAATAATAATTGACTATTATAAAAATTACTCTTATCTTGCATTTTTTCTCTTTAATCTGGATGAAAATAGATAGTTTTTTATACCTCAAAAATCTAGTTACAGGCCTAGGCTTCTGAAATTGAACAATTTGTACAAGTTATTGTTTCAAGTATTTCTACCTTTATCTATTTTCTAAGGTCACAAATTCTTTTCTCTTTGATTTTGGCGAGACTTCGTTCATATTTACGAACCTTGGAGATTAGACACTAACTTTTCCCAAATAATTTTCCCTTGACCTATTTCCCCCAAGTCAGAGGTCAATTCCAGTTCATCATTAGAATTTAGTCTTATTTAAATTTCTCTCTCCATCTTTCATGGTTTGGAAGATGGAGAGCAAAATTTAAATCTGATTTAAATAATTATTGGCAGAAAGGTAGGCCTACTTGGAGTTGGAAATTATTATTATTTCTTTTTTTTAAATATCTTTGCTTTAACTTGTCCGACGGGTGTCTGAAATGAACATAAAATTAAACTTTTAATTTTCTATGCTTTTCATTAAATGTGTAATTAGATACTAAATTTCTTTGCTTTATATCTTTTATCTTAATCTATTATAAATGTCACATATTACCCTGAAAGCAAAACCTTTAGCCTTTTTTATATATATCTGAGAAACTACAACAATTGAAGTCTTTTTGAAATTTGTTTATTTCCCCCATCTTAATTTGGTTTAAAATCTTTTTGTTTTATCAGTTACTTCTATAACCATTTTTAAATACTTCGATAAGTAATATATAGTTATCATCATTATGATTCCTTAAAGTCATATGCTCCAGAGATATTCAATTTCTGGGCTTCACAAGGTACTAGAAGAGGTGGAAGACCCAAGATTACATGGCTGAGGACTATGAAGCGTGAAGTGGGAGTTGATGAATGGAAAAGTATTGATTTAAAAGCTCAAGATAGACGACTGGCGAAATCTAACCGAGGCCCTTTAGGTCAATAGACGTAGGAGGAGATGATGCTGCTGCTGCTGCTGCTGCTGCTGCTGATGATGATGATGATGATGATGATGATGATAATGATGATGATGAATGTCGGTATCGTAAGCTAGTATTCATTTATCAAAATAAACAATTAAAATCTTTTTTATTTTAAATCGTTTCTGCTCTACAGTGGTATTAGGTTTCTCGCCCCAAATATTCCTTATACAAATAAAAATACTTGAAATACTGGCTTTTCTGGTCCTTCTCTCATATCGAATTTCCAACTGACGATGGAAATCATTAGTTTCAATTATACTTTTAATGAAATATTATTTGGACTGGTAATTTAAAAAAATGGTCTTCTGACTTAAATTTTGAAAACACTGCTACTTTCAATCAAAAAGAGTGTTTTGCTATAAGAAGGAAAACATCTTTATAAAATAAATACATACATACATACATATACCATACATATATATATATATATATATATATATATATATATATATATATATATATATATATAGTTCAATGAAAAAATAAGACAATAACAAACAAACCTCCAAAATATATGAAACAAAAGCCACAAAGCAACGAGCATAACCACAATTTCCTTTACTGGAAATCCTTCACCTGGAAACACACGGGGGGGGGGGGTTCTGTTCCTTAAGGGTAAGAGGGAAGGAAAGGCAATACGGACAGAGTAAATTCCCTCTCTGCCCAAAAGGCACCTGCCATGAAATCGCTCACTAGCAGCTTCCCTTCCATCTGCGATCCATTATCGGAAACGGATAAATCCAGCACATTAAAAGGGAAGAAAGAATGAAATAGCTCGGCATAAATACAGTATACCTCTTTTATAGGAATAATGATGTAATGGAACCTATTATTAAGCCATCTCACTAGTGATATTCCAGACTTTTTATGTTTACAGTCATATATTTTTAAACCATTATCTGACATGTTTTTGGTGGCCTATTGGAAACGTCTCTGTCTGGGGTTCGAGTCCCGCTCAAGCTCGACAGTTTGTAGTGTCAGCAACTTCACCATCCTTGTGCGATCAGGATGAGGGGGAGGGGAGCCTATAGGTCTATCTGGTGAGTCATCGGCAGGCATTGCCTAGCCCTACCTGGTCCAAGCTTGGGCGCTGATCATATGTATATATGGTCAGTCTCTAGGACGGGGAGAGATTGAGTAGTAATAATTTTAGCAATGCCGCTCAACGTGACAAGATATACACATACACACACACACACACACACACATATATATATATATAGATATATATATATATATATATATATATATATATATATATATACTAAGACACTTGCTCTTTATCAAATAGGGGAGATTGTATCTGCTGGACCTCAACATTTTTCAATAATTAATATGACAGATTCATCTCTCGAGGAAATCGAAGTGACAGCTTCAATAAAGTGTGAATAATCTGTCTAGATGCCTAGACTATAATCATAAGGTCAACGACAAATCTCGAACTCCCTTTAAACCAAGAGGCATCAGATATAAGGAAAGAAATATAAGATGTTAATTACCCTCCAGAACGAGTAATCTCCTCTGTATAATAAAGAGCAAGTGTGTGGCGATATATATATATATATATATATATATATATATATATATATATATATATATATATATATATATATATATCCGGTGACGCTAAGCGGTATTGCCAGATGTAAAACTACACGGTTTCTCCCCGTCCCTCTGGTAAGGGGGAGAGGGAGTAGTCATACCAAGGGATGAGGGGATATCCCTAGCTAGAGGTACACTCGGAAACCACAACTGCCGTGTTGTAGTTAGGAAAGGGGGAGGGGTAGGGAGGGTTGAATATATTTAATTACATATCTATCTAGATATTTACCCGTCTTTACACAGACTCGCAGGGGTGCCCTTTTAGCTCGAAAGAGTTTCCTA
>NC_090740.1:26604868-26629868 GCF_036898095.1 Palaemon carinicauda
CATTCTCCTTCCTGTCTCCCTCTTCTTTCTGTATTTTCTGTCCGAATCCTTTCAAATAAATCCATTATTAGTCTTGAAGATTTTTGTTTAGCTTTTCATAACTGCCTTCCTGATTCCACTTGTCGTTGATTCCTTTTTGAGGATGTATTTTGGTTTTCTTTCAAAGTCGCAGACTCATTGATTCTCTTAACATCACCAAAGCATTTTCTGCATCACCCAAATCTTGTTTCCTTTTTCATGGCCTCAGAGGCAAGTCGGTGATAAAATTTTCCAAATTTGGGTTGATCAATAAAACGATTTACCTTTCGCTAACATTCCTGCTTAAGACGAATGACAATTCGAATCCGATTTGGAAATGCACCGGTATTCCATATTTCTCTTAACAGAGGGACTAAGAATCTTTTGGAGCTCTGATAGGAAAGCATTCAACTTTCCTATTAATGAAGAAAAACTAATTGAAGTCGAACAACGAGTTGGAAGAATTTTGAAGACTATTTCGTATTTGGTCCTTCAATATTCTCTACCTCTGTACAGTTTCCACCTTATTCTGCAAAATCTTTATTTTTGGATTATGGGCTATACTTTCTCATTTCAAAAAATAATAACTAGTTCTCCTTTTCGGATACTTTATTTTTCCTGTCTCCCTCTTCTTCCTGTATTTTCTGTCCAAATCCTATCAACTACATCAGTTATTAGTCTTTAAGATTCTTGTTTTGCTTTTCATGACTGCCTTCCTGATTCCACTTGTCGTTGATTCCTTTCTTCTTAGAAGAAAGAAATCTTCAAAACAAGAATCTTGAAGACTTCTTCTTCCTCATGGAGAGAAAGAAGTCTTCAAGATTCTTGTTTTGCTTTTCATGACTGCCTTCCTGATTCCACTTGTCATTGACCCCTTTCTTCTTAGAAGAAAGAAGTCTTCCAAACAAGAATCTTGAAGACTTCTTCTTTCCCTCTATGAGGAAGAAGAAGTCTTCAAAACAAGAATCTAGAAGACTTCTTCTTTCTCTCTATGAGGAAGAAGTCTTCAAAACAAAAATCTTGAAGACTTCTTCTTTCTCTCTATGAGGAATTAGAAGTCTTCAAAACAAGAATCTTGAAGACTTCTTCTTCCTCATGGAGAGAAAGAAGTCTTCAAGATTCTTGTTTTGCTTTACATGACTGCCTTCCTGATTCCTCTTGTCGTTGACCCCTTTCTTCTTAGAAGAAAGAAGTCTTCAAAACAAGAATCTTGAAGACTTCTTCCTCATGGCGAGATAAAAGTCTTCAAGATTCTTGTTTTTTTAAAAATAAGCTAGATACAGGAACTCTCTATTGTTGGCTGGGCGGGGCTTCCCACTTCCTGCTAGCCCGGAGGGACTCCTCCTTCCCGCTGGCAGGGTGGGGCTTCCCCCTTCCCGCTGGCAGGGCGGGGCTCCCCCCTTCCCGCTGGCAGGGCGGGGCTCCCCCCCTTCCCGCTGGCAGGGCGGGGCTCCCCCTTCCCGCTGGCAGGGCGGGGCTCCCCCCTTCCCGCTGGAAGGGCGGGCCTTCCCCTTCCCGCTGGCAGGGCGGGGCTCCCCCCTTCCAGCTGGCAGGGCGGGGCTCCCCCTTCCAGCTGGCAGGGCGGGGGTCCCCCCTTTCCGCTGGCAGGGCGGGGCTCCACACCTCCCGCTGGCAGGGCGGGGCTCCCCCCTCCCGCTGGCAGGGCGGGGCTCCACCTTTCCCGCTGGCAGGGCGGGGCTCCCCCTTCCCGCTGGCAGGGCGGGGCTCCCCCTTCCCGCTGGCAGGGCGGGGCTCCCCCTTTCCCGCTGGCAGGGCGGGGCTCCCCCCTTCCCGCTGGCAGGGCGGGGCTCCCCCCTTCCCGCTGGCAGGGCGGGGCTCCACCGTTCCTGCAAGCACAGCGGGGCTCCCCCTTTTCAGCTGGCATGGCGGGGTTTCTCGTTAAAAAATCTAAGAAATACTGTAATTATATATATATATATATATATATATATATATATATATATATAATATATATGTATATTCAGATAAGCCATATATTTTTGATACATAAATGTCTGGATTTTCTTAACGACCTCGGAATCAGAGCCCCAAGCGAAATCACACAAAGACAACAGCTTCTGACTGGCTGGTACTCGAACTCTGGTCCAGGAAACTTGTATGAACATTGACATACCACTTGGCCAAGTGGTAGGTCAATGTTCATACAAGTTTCCTGGACCCGGGTTCGCCTCCTGGCCAGTCAGAAGCAGTTGTCTTTGAGTAATTTTGCATGGGGCTCTGATTCTGAGGTCGTTAAGAGAATCCAGACATTAATGTATAAAAAATATATGGTTTATCTGAATATGAAAAACATATCTATATGTGCAAAATTTATCATACATATATATATATATGTGTGTGTGCGTGTGTGTATAATATATATATATATATATATATATATATATATATATATATATATATACAGATATATATGCATATACATATATATACAAACATAGATGTCGTACAGTTTGGAGAATTGGCAGTACCCTACTAGACACAGATCCCGATATAGCAGGGATAAATTGACCCTCAAAAGGCATTTGACAAGCAATAATCTATAAAAATAAACCAGAATCCTGATGTTGTAATTTTCAGCACAGTTTGAGGGCTCTGTGATGGTTGGTTCATCATGTCGTTTTCTCCGGTTGTATGGTGGAAACTCTTAAACTGGACGTTTGAATCTTCTCAGGAATGGGTTCAGTCATACGAGGGACTAATTTCAGACCATCACCTTTACAGAATCCAAATTCTTCCATGTAGATTCCAACTGTGCTTTGAACTGATCCAGTTCCATAAACATCAGACACCAGCTGATCAAAGTTGTCTCACTCCCATGAAACTGTTCCTTCAGGTTGATCCTTAACCACATCACTATTACTGATTACTGAAACTGAATACTATACAGCTGCTATATTCTCATTTACTTCTTCCGGTAATCTGTCCAAAAACCAGGGTAATAAAACTAGAAAAATAAACACATATACCGTAAAAAAGAAACTATACAATACGAACTGAAAATGCTAAGCTAAAAATGGAGAAAAACATTGCTAACAACCTTGAAATTAAGTTCTTTAAAGTGCACCCACCCCTTGCCCCATTGTTTGTGCATTTGTTTACGAACTCTAGCCCAAAATTAGTTCTTATCAAATATAATTCTGTTTTATCGATTGAAATCCTTGGGGTCTTGTTCCTTAAAAATGACGTGACTTTATTCATTTTTTTCCTTGTCGTTTCACAAATCGCACTATAAAGACGTAGCGCAACAGATTATCGGGAAGTAGATAATATCAGCTTAGTTAGAAATGAAGTTTGTAATTTTAACACTGAAATGGATAACGCGGTGTCAAGCTGCCAACTAATCATAAAGCGTTCATCTGTAACATGACTGGTATGGAATGAACATCTTGGCCCCCCAATCTTCTTTGACTCTCACTATTCTCTCCCTCTCTCACCCTTTCTCGCTCTCACCCCTTCTCACTTTCACCCCTCCTCTCTCTCTCTCTCTCTCTCTCTCTCTCTCTCTCTCTCTCTCTCTCTCTCTCTCGCACACACACCATAATATATGATAAAAGATAGCGTCGAGTTTATAGCCCCCACTTACGTAAAACTCAATTCCAAAATAAATATCATCTTGAGAAACATTACAAGTTCCATTTTCTAGAGACATGATGTTCGTGAAGTGAATATTCATCTCACTAGGAGTTGGAATTGTTGAAAGACAAACAGGCAAGAATGGAAGTAATAGGAAGTAATAATGTTGCTTCTGGAAGGGTTGCAAGCTTTCGGTAGGTTTGAATAAATGTATAAATTCCAGGAATTTAGAAGGTAAGAAGAACTAATTACATTTAATAAATCCAAAGAAATATCTTGCAATTCCAAATTAAAAAAGGGCTCAGCGCGCGGGCCAATATTCACCTCGCCAGAACTCTAGAAATTTACGTTTTGGTCCAATTATTATTATTATTATTATTATTATTATTATTATTATTACCTCCGCCAAAGAGGTCATGTTTTCACCTCTGTCTGTTTGTTTGTCACCAACCTAACTCAAAAAGTTAGGAGCGTATTTTGACCAACGTACTACAATATATTAAAAACGATGTGATCAGGCCGAATCTCTCTCTCTCTCTCTCTCTCTCTCTCTCTCTCTCTCTGAATGTCATTTAGGCCGGTATAACTCATGTATGGTGTTTTTTTATTATTTTACATCGAACCGTATCTGAAAGTACTTTTTCTTTCATCGGTGACTTGAACAAGACTAATGTCGAAATAATCTAATGTACCTGTTAACGGAAGGAATTGTTTACCTGCGATACTTCAATAATTTCTACATATATATATATATATATATATATATATATATATATATATATATATATGTGTGTGTGTGTGTGTGTGTGTGTGTATGTGTGTATTCAGTTTTTGCAGTGGATATTCGAAACGTCAAATTATAAAACAGAATGAAGTATGGCAACTCAATTTGTAAAATTTTAATGCTTTCACTAGTCCCTTTGCAGTCTTTGATTCGTTAAGGTTGGAGAAGGCTCCGCCCATTTCGTAGAAGTAGTAAGAAGAGCAACACCTTTTCCGTTGTCATTGGAACGCTAGAGACATCTGACGACAGATTTCCCCGTGCGTCTGCGTTCTTTTGATTCTAACTGTACACTCAGAAATTACAATCTACAGCAAATTGCAGAAACTGCCGTATTGTAATTAGGAACGGGGGAGGGTGGTAAAGGTTGAATTTTTTTTTGTGTGGGTAAGTGTGCTTATGTATCTAAATATTTAGCCGTCATTTTTGACGGGTCACGTACACTAGTATAGAAGAACCACCCCTCAATATAGTTATGGATGCTTTTACATGTAAAGAATCCTGTATTATAACTAGTCAATTGTTTTAGCGAGGCAGATTTGCACCTACTTACAGTGGTGCCCTTTTAGCTCGGAAAAGTTTCCTGATCGCTGATTGGTTAGAGTCATCTTGTCCAACCAATCAGCGATCAGGAAACATTTTCCCAGCTAAAAGGGCACCCCTGCGAGTCGGTGCAAATCTGCCTCACTAAAAAGAATTGACTATAGTGTTCCAGGGCCATTGTAAATAACTTCCTTGCCTTTATTCCAGTTAGGAACTGATTATGTTTAGGGATCTGGATGCCCTCAAATTAAACTGAAACCGAAACACGCGCATACTGTGTTTAACATGATTCATACACTGTACGTAGAGAGAGAGAGAGAGAGAGAGAGAGAGAGAGATCTTACAGTATGAATATATGCATATTACTAAGGATATGTTTGAAATACACCAGAGTAAAAAAAAAACACTCGTCATAAGTTCCATTAGATCAGAACTGGAAGAAGAAGGACAATCAAAATACTATAGTCAATTTATTTTAGCGAGGTAGATTTGCACTGACTCGCGGGTGCCCTTTTAGCTCGGAAAAGTTTCCTAATAGCTGATTGGTCGGAAGTATTTTTGTCCGAGTACCATAATTATTTTCAAAATAATTATAAAGTGTAGTTATTAAATTTAGATTTATCATCACGATACCTGAGGGAGAAATTTAGGTTCGTAAGTTTCGATTCACCTTACTTTGTAATTATCAGAAACCAATGATGGTATTCGGACAAAAATACTTCCGACCAATCAACTATTAGGAAACTTTTCCGAGCTAAAAGGGCACTCCTGCGAGTCTGCTAACCTGCCTCGCTAAAATAAACTGATTATAGGTATTGACTGAGGGATGAAAATCACAGAACTAACAATCTCTCTCTCTCTCTCTCTCTCTCTCTCTCTCTCTCTCTCTCTCTCTCTCTCTCTCTCTCTCTCTGTAAGTGGCTTCAACTAGCCAATATCACCTGGCTCATTAATTACATTACCATAAAAAACCAATTCGTGCGGGATGTGGACTCAACGGTGAAAGAGAATGAAACTAAAAGTGTAAAACGAAAATGACTATATATTTTAGTTGAATGGAAATAAAATTGGATTTTTTTAAATAGCAAACTAAATTTCCGTGCAAATAAAACATGAAAGAAAAGAAATAGGACAAAATGAAAAAAAAAAAAACAACAAGAAATTAAGGGAAGAAATAGTAGAAGGGGAAAATGCTACCAGACATCAAAGGAGAACTGGTAAGAAAAAAACGAAAAACAAATTGAGAGAGAGAGAGAGAGAGAGAGAGAGAGAGAGAGAGAGAGAGAGAGAGAGAGAGAGAGAGAGAGAGAGGAGAGGAATGAAACGAAAGAAAAATCCTTCCAAAAAAAAAGGAAACAAGAAAAAGAAACAGAAAAAGGCTATACGAGAGAATAGGGAAATCCCTGCATGCCAAATGTAAAAAAAAAAAAAAAATCAGGGTGTTCCTTAATTTAAAACAACAATAGAACAATGTTCTCCCCTTCTTGGCAATACAGTATTCACTTAAATGTGATCATCAATGCCTTTACAATTAGTAACTGAATAACGCAAAGAGTTCTGATTTGAAGTTCGAAAGCTGATCAATCTATAGTCCATTTCTTTTAGCGATGCATATTTGCACCGACTCGCAGCGGTGCCCTTTTATCTCGGAAAAGTCTCCGGATCGCTGATTGGTTGGACAAGATAATTCTAACCAATCAGCGATCAGGAAACTTTTCCGAGCTAAAAGGGCACCGCCGCGAGTCGGTGGAAATATGCATCGCTAAAAGAAATGAACTATAGGAGACATAGTTCCCTACTGCTATTAACTCTTGTACTTTTTACCTTAAGCGATGTTTACACGGTCAAATAGTTCGTCGAACCCAGTTGTCGAACCTGCTTGTGAAACGGTTCGAAGAGGTGGAGTCGGCCACAAATGCACAAGGTTTGTGGACAATGAAGCCCCGTCCACAAAGTCAGTCGAGAACAGACTTTCTCCGAACCGTTCGACGAACGTGCTCGACAACCAAATACCCCGTTCACACGTTCGAACATCACTTCAAACACTTCTCTGTCAAACTGCGTTCAACAAACCGTTCGACCATGTAAACCCGCCATTAGACTGTTCCAAAATATAGATATATTTCCCACCATTTAGACCTAAAGTTTGTTACCTTTCTAAATGGGGATACAATAACGTGGTGAAAGCGTTTGCGTATCTCCATGATCAAAAAGCTGTACTAATCAGGGTCATCCATCCATACTAGGTTGGTTTCCTGTGAGCGATCAGACGAAAATCTCACACCTTCACCAATCATCACTGGCCAACGTGGTGATGGAAACTGGACAAACCCCAGATATGACTAAACGGCTACATTTGTTGTTGTTGTTGTTGTTGTTATTACCGCTTACAAGTAACCTTTGGAACTATTTCTGGCTCTTGGGTAAAGGTTTCTTTTCGCAAATTACCTAATATTGCTACACACGAAAAGGTGACACCAACCACCCGCTGAGATACTACCGCTAGAGAGTTATGGGGTCCTTTGACTGGCCAGACAGTAATATATTGGATCCTTCTCTCTGGTTACGGTTCATTTTCCCCTTTGCCTACACACACACACCGAATAGTCTGGCCTATTCTTTAGACATTCTCCTCTGTCCTCATACACCTGACAACACTGAGATTACCAAACAGTTTTACTTCTCTCAAGGGGTTAACTACTGCACTGTAATTGTTCAGTGGCTACTTTCCTCTTGGTAAGGGTAGAAGGGACTCTTTAGCTATGGTAAGCAGCTCTTCTAGGAGAAGGACACTCAGAAATCAAACCATTGTTCTCTAGTCTTGGGTAGTGCCATAACCTCTGTACCATGGTCTTCCACTGCCTTGGATTAAGAGTTCTCTTGCTTGAGGGTACACTCGGGCACACTGTTCTCTCTTGTTTCTCCTCCTTGTTTTGTTAAAGTTTTTATATTTATATAGGAAATATTTATTCTAAGATGGTTGCTGTTCTTAAAACAATTAATTTTTCCCTTGTTTCCTTTCCTCACTGGGCTGTTTTCCCTGTTGGAGCCCCTGGGCTTATAGCATCCTGCTTTTCCAGCTAGGGTTGCAGCTTAGCAAATAATAATAATAATAATAATAATAATAATAATAATAATAATAATAATAATAAAAATGAATGTGCCGTCTACAAACTCCGGTGCCTGATGAACGTATTTCAAACTACTTGATTGACACCATTTCACTCAATAAATTCAACCCAAATCGTAATGTAATACATTCATTGAGCCATCAAATAAATGAGAGATATCTGTTCCATAAACAGCATTGAAAAATCCGTAGAAAAATGAAAAAAAAAATGAATAAAAATATCGTTTGCAATCTGAAATTCCCACGAACCTGAAATATCATTGAGTTGATTTATGGATGAATCTTTTAGAGTATATTTTGAAAGATAAAATGCTTTGAAATGTATTTATCTATTAATAGCTAAAGCAACTGAATCTAGATTGTGGGTCACCGGTGCAACCAACTTCCGTCTCTCTCTCTCTCTCTCTCTCTCTCTCTCTCTCTCTCTCTCTCTCTCTCTCTCTCTCTTACTGAGAAATGTCTCTTTACAGTTCCCTTTAACAAATCTAATAATCATTTTATACCTGAGTTTTAAATTTTGGAATCACTTTACTTGGAATTTGATATTTATAAAATTTCTTCTTTATTGTTATAGGAAGATATTTCATTAACACCGAAGAGAAAAAAGAATAAAGCATTTTAGTTTACTTAGATTTTCCCTGTTTCACACTAAGATAGAAAGACTGGAAATGTTAAAACTTCTTACCTACTATTTTACTAAATAAAGAATGATCTCACACAGTGATATATCTATATATCTATATCTATATCTATATCTATATCTATATCTATATATATATATATATATACAAGCCATGGAATAAGAAAAAAATATTAATAGGAATCATTACTTCAGTCATATTCAGTCAATAAGACGAAAGTGCCATAAGATATGATGATGATGATTAAGACGAAAGCACTGACCACAATCAAGGTGATCACTTTCCTTTCGTTGTTAAATACATAAATTTTCCTCATTGTGTGTCAACTATGGTGATGTTATCAATCTATCTATACATACTGCATATGTGTACACATACCGGTGTGTATATATATATATATATATATATATATATATATATATATATATATATATATATATATATATAGATGGATTGATGCACAATTCAGAGAAAGGACAGTACATGTAAAGGCAACATTGACGGATATGAAAATAATCTGTGAATGGTTTACAGGATGGTTGATACTAGCACCCGATACTCAGCTACTTGGGGGACAGTGAAGAGAAACGACTGAATCTTGCAAATGAGTTCGAAAGTCTGCAAGAGAAAGTTGAGAGTAAATGTGAGCAAGAGTAAGGCAATGACAGAAAATGAAAACGACCAATGTGGAGCAATGAATGTTAATAGGTGTGGTGGAAGAATGGAAGAAGAATGGAAGCAGTAAATATTATAAGTGATGGCAAACTGAAAGAACCTGGGAGTCACAGCACAGAATCAAGAAGGTAGGAGGATATGTTCAAAACATTGATATTAGACTTCCATTTCTCTTAGAAAGCCAAAGTTGGAATATATGAAGGGACTACTGAACCAACTATCTTTCATTTAAGTGAAGTGTGGATGTTGAGTGAAAATGAAAAGCTAAAAAAAAATGAAGATGAGATGATTTGTTTGGATAGTATATTTGGTGTAAAATTAAATGCTGTTAGAAATATTAGGATAATGTATACAGATAAGGGGGTAAAAATGTGATCTATAGGTGAAAGGACAAATCATAGTATTTCGAGGAAGTTGGGTCATGTGGAAAGAATGGACAACAATAGATAAGTGAAAAAGATATTATAATTCAGAAATGTAAAGAGGTAGCAGGAGAGGAAGGCATAGACTAGTTGGATAGATACAGTGAAAGATATATTGGAAAGAAAAGGCCTTAATACCTAAGAAGAGCATGAATGTCTGAAAAAATAGTGGTAAAGGACACAGGTGTGGAGAAATTTATCCTACTGCTAATGAGCTCTCGTTGTACATGTACAGTATGCAGTATATAATGTAATAACCATTTTACCTAACAGGGTGGGGGGGATTGTTATTCGTGATTCAGCAGTTAAAGTATGAACATGACCTCATGAACTGGCATTGTGAGATCTCATCAAGGATTCCAGATGTCTCCAAAAAAGATTGCTAAATTGATTTTGTTTGTAAAAGATTCACTTTAATCCAAATTTGAAATTCTTTAGCAAAGTCAGAATTGCGATTTTTGTAAAAGGTTGCCCTGACGATAGCCATAAGTCATAGGCTGTAACAGCTATTGTCAAAATTTAAATAAACGGCGCAGCACAGTAATGAATTATGTCTTTTCCTTAAGAACTCTAGCCCTGAAGACAAGAGAACATGCAGTAGCTTGAAGAAGTGTTGGCTTAAAGTAGGTGATGACCAAATTGCTTAAACAATTAATGGAAATTATTATCATAATTATTATCATTATTATTGTTATTATTATTATTATCATTATTACTTGCAAAGCTACAACACTAGTTGGAAAAGCAGGATGCTATAACCCCAAGGGCTCCAACAGGAAAAATAGCCCAGTGAGGAAAGGGAATAAGGAAAATACAAGAGAAGTAATTAACACCCAAAATAAAATATTTTAAGAATAGGAGATGATGATGAACAGCATTAAAATAAATCTTTCATATACATAATATAAAAACTTGAAAAAAGAAGAGGAAGAGAAATAAGATAGAATAGTGTGCCGGAATGTACCCTCAACTAAGACAACTCTACCTCAAGACAGTGAAAGACATTGGTACAGAGGCTATGGGACTATCAAGACCAAAGAAATACTATTCCCAAAAAGCACCCACCCACAAACTGGAGTGATTAGTTAAACCTTATGGGATCCTTGGCTGGATGAAATACATAGCAAATGACTGTCCTCTCCTGACAAAAAGAGTAACAATTTCCCTCCCATAGATCAACGATTAAAAGAATAATTGCATCGCCAAGCTCTTCATGATACGAGTTAGAAAATTGCTCCAGATATTGGGTTTGGAGCCAAACAACCTTTATCATTGTTGTAAATAAGAGAGAGAGAGAGAGAGAGAGAGAGAGAGAGAGAGAGAGAGAGAGAAGAGAGAGAGAGAGAGAGAGAGAGAGAGAGAGAGAGAGAGAGAGAGAGAGAGAGAGAGAGAGAGAGTATGTGATGCTCAGGATAATGGTAACGATTTTAACAAAGAAAAATGCTTGAAATTCTAGCATATAGTGTGACCCAAGTTAAATAGCAGTCTGAAAAGGCAATGGTGTCTCAGGTTGTGAAAGATATAGGTCTAGGGAAGGGTAAAGTATATACTTTCTAGCAGACGTACACACATGATTCTAACTTTTTTCCCTGTGGTAATAAGATGAAAGTTCACGAGAAAGCAATGTATAAATATATATATATATATATATATATATATATATATATATATATATATATATATATATAAATATATATATATATATATATATATATATATATATATATATATATATATATATATATATATTTTCTTTTACAAATTCCGTTTTTGGCATTGACCTCAAATAAGACGACCAGACAGTAACTAATACCAACCACACCATTTCGTGCCCTCGCCCCCCAAAACCCTTCAATCTTCGTCTTTCCCCTCCCCAAAAGCCTACCATTCTATCTCTTCCCCCTCCCCCCCTACCCCAATAACCAATCACATCGACGATTAAGTGGCGCCGTTAATCTCAGATAGGTTGAGGCCGCCCAATCTTCCTTTTTCTCATTCTTCCCAGACAGACTCCTTGTACGCCTATCTGCCCACCATTCTTAGCAATTATATTGAATGGCAGGAATGAGCTGGAAGAATCCTATCGATATCGAGGAGGGATGAAAATCTTGCGGGGAGCTAAAAAGTATGGCAAAGGGTCTTCAAAGTAACAAAGTTCTGTAAGATTTAAACGCATGGGTGAATAAAAAGGAAGAATTTGGGAAATTTTGTTCATCTGTTTTACAACAAATTCTTCATTTTGAAAAGAGGACCAATATTCTTGATTTGGCTTCTGGTGGTGAGGAGAATTATAAAAGGAACCACCCAAAATAACTTTAGCAATTAATGACAATAACGAATAAGAAAAACTATGTTAAAAAATCCCCCACCCAAACACTTGAGTGATTAGTTAAAAGATGAGAAAAAGAATCAAAAGGGAAAAGTATCATAAGAAACAATAAAAACCCAAGAACATTTGGCAATGAATATATTCCCGTACTATGTCCTATTCCAGTACAATGTCCTATTCGAGTACTATATCCTATTCCAGTACTATGTCCTCTTCTAGTACTATATCCTATTCGAGTACTATAAAATATTCCGGCACTATATCCTATTCCAGTACTATGTCCTCTTCTAGTACTATATCCTATTCGAGTACTATAAAATATTCCGGCATTATATCCTATTCCAGTACTATGTCCTCTTCTAGTACTATATCCTATTCGAGTACTATATAATATTCCGGTACTATATCCTGTTCGAGTACTATGTCCTCTTCTAGTACTATATCCTATTCGAGTACTATAAAATATTCCGGCATTATATCCTATTCCAGTACTATGTCCTCTTCTAGTACTATATCCTATTCGAGTACTATATAATATTCCGGTACTATATCCTGTTCGAGTACTATGTCCTCTTCTAGTACTATATCCTATTCGAGTACTATATGCTCACTAGTTTTAACACAAATGTTTTTGTGTTTTCAAAAGACATCATTAGTTCTAATATGGATCAGAAACCGGATACATTTGCTTTCACTATGGATTCCATTCCACGTATGATGAACATACACTGATTTATAAATTCAATAATTACAGTAAATACATTGAAATGTTCTGGGTTCTGCCAATATGTATTTAGGGGATATTATTATTATTATTATTATTATTATTATTATTATTATTATTATTATTATTATTATTATTATTGTTGTTGTTGTTGTTGTTGTTAAGTTGATGTTGTTCTTATTATTATTATTATTATTATTATTATTATTATTATTATTATTATTACTATCCAAGCTACAACCCTAGTTGGAAAAGCAAGATGCTATAAGCCCAGGGGTCCCAATAGGGAAAAATAGCCCAGTGAGGAAAGGAAATAAGGAAATGAATAAATGAAGAGAACAAATTAACAATAAATCATTCTAAAATAAGTAACAACGTCAAAACAGATATGTCATATATAAACTATTAACAACGTCAAAAACAAATATGTCATATATAAACTATAAAAAGACTCATGTCCGCCTGGTCAACAAAAAAGCATTTGCTCCAACTTTGAACTTTTGAAGTTCTACTGATTCAACTACCCGATTAGGAAGATCATTCCACAACTTGGTAACAGCTGGAATAAAACTTCTAGAGTACTGCGTCGTATTGAGCCTCAGGATGGAGAAGGCCTGGCTATTAGAATTAACTGCCTGCCTAGTATTACGAACAGGATAGAATTGTCCAGGGAGATCTGAATTTAAAGGATGGTCAGAGTTATGAAAAATCTTATGCAACATGCATAATGAACTAATTGAACGACGGTGCCAGAGATTAATATCTAGATCAGGAATAAGAAATTTAATTGACCGTAAGTTTCTGTCCAACAAATTAAGATGAGAATCAGCAGCCGAAGACCAGACAGAAGAACAATACTCAAAACAAGGTAGAATGAAAGAATTAAAACACTTCTTCAGAATAGATTGATCACCGAAAATCTTGAAAACCTTTCTCAATAGACCAATTTTTTGTGCAATTGAAGAAGACACAGACCTAATGTGTTTCTCAAAAGTAAATTTGCTGTCGAGAATCACACCTAAAATTTTGTCCAGGGAGATCTGAATTTAAAGGATGGTCAGAGTTATGAAAAATCTTATGCAACATACATAATGAACTAATTGAACGACGGTGCCAGAGATTGTCTAGATCAGGAATAAGAAATTTAATTGACCGTAAGTTTCTGTCCAACAAATTAAGATGAGAATCAGCAGCCGAAGACCAGACAGGAGAACAATACTCAAAACAATAGGCCAATTTTTTGTGCAATTGAAGAAGACACAGACCTAATGTGTTTCTCAAAAGTAAATTTGCTGTCGAGAATCACACCTAAAATTTTGTCCAGGGAGATCTGAATTTAAAGGATGGTCAGAGTTATGAAAAATCTTATGCAACATGCATAATGAACTAATTGAACGACAGTGCCAGAGATTAATATCTAGATCAGGAATAAGAAATCTAATTGACCGTAAGTTTCTGTCCAACAAATTAAGATGAGAATCAGCAGCCGAAGACCAGACAGGAGAACAATACTCAAAACAAGGTAGAATGAAAGAATTAAAACACTTCTTCAGAATAGATTGATCACCGAAAATCTTAAAAGACTTTCTCAATAGGCCAATTTTTTGTGCAATTGAAGAAGACACAGACCTAATGTGTTTCTCAAAAGTAAATTTGCTGTCGAGAATCACACCTAAAATTTTGAAAGAGTCATACAAATTTAAAGAAACAATATCAATACTGAGATCCGGATGTTGAGGAGCCACCGTCCTTGACCTACTTACAATCATACTTTGAGTTTTGTTAGGATTCAACTTCATACCCCATAATTTGCACCATGCACTAATTTTAGCTAAATCTCTATTAAGGGATTCACCAACCTCAGATCTACATTCAGGGGATGGAATTAATGCAAAGAGAGTAGCATCATCTGCATATGCAACAAGCTTGTTTTCTAGGCCAAACCACATGTCATATGTATATAGTATGAAAAGTAATGGGCCAAGAACACTACCCTGTGGAACACCGGATATCACATTCCTATACTCACTATGGTGCCCGTCAACAACAACTCTTTGAGATCTATTTCTTAAAAAATCAATAATAATGCTAAGAAATGACCCACCCACTCCCAACTGTTTCAGTTTGAAAACAAGGGCCTCATGATTAACACGGTCAAAGGCAGCACTAAAATCAAGGCCAATCATACGCACTTCCTGACCACAATCAAGGGACTTCTGTACAGCATTGGAGATTGTTAGAAGGGCATCACATGCTCCAAGGCCTTTACGAAAATCAAATTGCAAACTAGGGAGTAGATGATTACCTTCAGCAAACCTATTAAGACGTTTTGCCAGAAGACGTTCAAAAACTTTAGATAATATGGGAGTTATGGAAATTGGGCGGTAATCAGAGGGACTTGAGCTACCACAAACACATTTACATAGAGGGGTAACATTACCAATTCTCCAATAAGTGCTAAAAACTCCTCTTCTTGCTAACTTGCGCAAAATAACAGATAACTTTGGAGCTAAGAAATCTGCAGTCTTTATAAAAAACAAAGGAAAAATACCATTTGGGTCTACACCTCCATAAGCATCAAGGTCCATCGAAAAGCTAAACTAGTTAGTTTAGCCTCAGGAAAACAGGAATGAGGAAGTTATTGTTAAGTTAATGTTGTTATTGTTAAGTTGTTGTTATTATTATTATTATCATTATTATTATTATTATTGTTGTTATTATTATTATTATTATTAGTATTATCTAAGCTACAACCCTAGTTGGAAAAGGAGAATGCTACTGTTTGGTCTGTTCATATGATACGCAGCTTAATAATAATAATAATAATAATAATAATAATAATAATAATAATAATGGTAAATAAAATGATAATATTAATAACAATAATAATAATAATAATAATAATAATGATAAAGAAAATAATAATAATTCTCCAAATATTAAATGAAAAATAACACGCTTATGTCGCTTATTAACAAGGCAAAAGTATTATTTATGAATAAAAATAAAAAGCCTTCGCATTGCTTACCAGTCTCAAGTTATAAGATAGAAAAAAAAATTAATATTTTCCATGGATGAAAGAAGAAATATTGAATAAGGCGACAAGAAACAGGTCGGAGCAACATAAAATTCTCGTTATTCCAGCGTATGGTAAAATGACGAAACTACAAGTGCTCTTATCTAATACCATTTTGAGAGAGAGAGAGAGAGAGAGAGAGAGAGAGAGAGAGAGAGAGAGAGAGAGACTTTGTGTGTAAGCAGATGCATACATCCATGTAAAGATTTATGCATACAGACACAAGCCCATAGCAATAAACACTGTACAAAGACAGTCATGAATAATGTAAAAAAAAAAAAAAAAAAAAAAAAAAAAAAAAAAAAAAAAAAAAAAAAAAAAAAAAAAAATTAGCTGTAAAAGAATAATCATTTGTTTAAAGCTCTACATGATACATATGCAAATATTCGTGGAAATTACGCAGTCTACAGTAAGGAATTTAGATTAAACTCTTAACAACAACAAAGAAAACACTCTTCTGAGTGACGGCATTTCGCATGAGGCTGATATTGGTCGTGGAAGTAAAAAAGAATTAGAAAAAAGAATTCAATAAACTATGTCATGAGAGGTTTATGGGCACAGGATGTTCCTGTTCCAGGATAAAATAGGAGGGTTGAATGCCTTATAAACTAGCAAGAGATGGGGACATTTGAGGAAAAAAAAAAAAAAAAAAAAATCTTACGAGTCTCCTGTAAGCTGTAAAACTCTATAGTGAGGCTGAAAGGTTTAAAGACCGTTCATGAATGGCAAAGGCAGGGGACATTGATAATGCCCTTGAGACTGATCATACATGCATATGATCAGCTCTCCAGCACCCTCTCTAACCCCCGTCTTGGACCAGGGAGGGCCAGACAATGGCTGCTGATGACTCAGCAGGTGGATCTATAAGCTCCTCCAAACCCCCTATATTTAGTTCAAAAGGATGATAATGTTTCAGACACTAAATAAAACTATCGAGCTTGAGCGTGTCTGGAACCCCAGTCCGACAGTTCGTCGGGCAGGGAAGTTTCCAACAGGCCACAACAACCCCTGAATCCAAGAGAATAATCCTAAGTATAGATCACCGGGCGATCACCTGCGCAGGAAAATATCTAATTAGAAAAAGCTAAAATCTTAAGTGATTCGGGGAATAATTTATGAATTAAATAATTTTACCAAAGGATGAAGTTATACTTGAGAATTATTACAAAATAACTGAAAACAAAAACTGGGTTCTACAAGCAAAGCAGAGGAGACCTGATTTGAGGGCCTCTAAAACCGATGTGTCAAACTAAACTGAAAGATGTATTGCAAAAATTCTCTCTTCCATAAAGTGAACAAGAACAAATAAAAAGGCTATATAATAAAAAGAAAAAACAGGAAAGAAACAAATAGGAAAGATGTGTAGTAATTTCAAATTTTCTGATAAATAAGTAAAAAAAAATCCATGGCAATAATATATTGAATATTGAGATATTTGATAATATGATAATAAAAGGGGAAAAGTGAAGAGACTGCAGTAAAAGGAAGAACACAAGGCAGACTGTGAAAGGACGAACAATCTATTTCTTTGACTACGAGAACCATTTCCTTTCCCTAAATATTCTCTCTCTCTCTCTCTCTCTCTCTCTCTCTCTCTCTCTCTCTCCTCTCTCTCTCTCTCTCTCTCTCTCTCTCCAAGACGCAATTTTGAGGGCGGACCATTTAAACCCTTGAAAAGAGTCTGCTTCTATTTACGCCTTCTGTTTTCACAAGAGCCTGTGGCCTCTTTCCTACCATTACGAGTCTTTTTATTTTAAGGTCCTTGCATACAGCATATCTTCTGCCTATCCGGATGTGTTTCAGATAAATACACACATCCACACTCGCGTACATTTCAACATTCTCCTCAGTACACAACTAAGAGAGAAAAAGGGCAGGCAATGAAGAGATCCAGGTCTCTCTCTCTCTCTCTCTCTCTCTCTCTCTCTCTCTTAAACACGCTGTTATGATTTCACAAGGGTACCCGAACAATCAAAAATTACTTCTAAATATTTAAATACGCACTTTTAGATTCACCCCCCCCCCCCCCTCCTTTCCTAACTAAAACTCAGCAGCTTCTGTAATTTGTGGAGAGAGTGTGGTTTCCGAGTGTATCTCTCGGGGTAACCCCTCTCACCAGGGTATGAATACTCCCTCTCCCTTCTACCCGAGGGACGGGGAGAGACATAGTAGTCATACGCTTGGCAAAGCCACTGTGCGTCACAGGAAATAAATATTTATATTTATATACTGTATATATATACTATATAAATTAAATATATAAATATATATATACATATATATATATATATATATATATATATATACAGAGAGAGAGAGAGAGAGAGAGAGAGAGAGAGAGAGAGAGAGAGAGAGAGAGAGAGAGAGATATCGCTCTTTATTATATAGATGTGATAAGACCAATCTCCTCGACTCATTAATTGATCTAACTTTCAAACAAACAGCTGATGCTGAGAGATGATGTTATTTGGTGAAGCAGAGAGAAGCGTTTAAGGATCTTAATGATTGGAAAGGAAACAGAAGGAGGAGGAGGAAACACACAGCAGGGAAAGCGCGAATAAAAATTCTCAATGACATGAATGGAAAGCAATGTAATAACTTCGAGACTCAAGGGACGTTAAAGAATATTATTATTATTATTATTATTATTATTATTATTATTACTTGCTAAACTACAACCCTAGTTGGAAAACAAGGTGCTATATACCCAAGGGGTCCAACAGGGGAAACAACCCAGTGAGCAAAGAAAATAAAGAAACAAATAGAATAGTGTGTCTGAGTGAAAAAAAAATGGATTTACATTATAGGTATAAATGCTACGAGAGCAGGCAGAAATAGCACGGAAGAACCAAATATCCGAAATCACGTTTGTCAAAGTTCATAGGGAAATTGGAAAAAGAAAGAAAAAAGGGGATGAGAATACAGAGAACAAAATATTGGGGGAGAAATTGAATAAAAAACGCAGGAAAAAATGCAGAAAAACGAACTAATGTAAACAAAAGAAAATCCTTCCAAAAGCGAAGAACGGTGGGGCAGAGAGAGGGAGAGAACACAAAAGGAAAAAATAAAATGCAGATATATACACGAGAAGAGGTAAATCCCTCTATGACAAATGTAAAGACGATTCAGGAACTCTCTCTCTCTCTCTCTCTTCTTGTACACACATGCATACATATACCGAGGAAACGAATAAGTCAATGTTTTTTTATGCCTTTGAATTATATGATGTCTGTGTCTCAGTCGAAAAGGCTTTTTGCTTTTATAAAATGTTGCGATAATAATTTTACGGTGATTTTTTAAATTATTTACTTGAGCTCTCTCAATGCTCTATTTTACCAAGAGCCAAGTTTTGCGTCACCTAAGAGAAAAAAAAAGAAAGATTACTCAAAAGCTTGCCTCGTATATTTTTACACACTTCTTTCAGCACTCCTTCACTTCTTGAACCTTCCTTGCTATTCTGAGAAAATTTCTTTATTCTCGGTTTTTCTTTGAACTACGTCCAAGCACTCCAGAATTTTTTTTTCAGATTCCCTGGCTCTTTCCCGCAAATCTGGACCTCATTAACACTACCTATTGAAGTTTATATTTCTTTTACCATAGCCAGGGGCTGTAATGAATAAAAAAGTGCGGCACTCATTGGTTAATCTCATATAGCAGCTACTCGTCAACAACAACCGCATCGTCTTCATCCTCTTCCAACGATAAGTTCACTTGTAACTTCACCATCTTTCGTGTCCAGTAAGCAGAATAGATTATCATTATTATCATTACTTGCTATGCTACAACCCTAGTTGGAAAAGCCCAAGGGCCCAAACAGGGGAAATAGCTGCCAATTTCAAGGTAAAGTGGCTTTCTCATCGTGGGAAATATAAATTGATCTACTGTCTTTCGCAATTGAATCTTAAACAACAAGGATTCAGGAAACAGCTCCACCCTTAGTCAAATCTCAATAGCCACAGGCAGCGATAGACTTGTATTCCTGAATTTGAATAAAATAACCTGGCGCTGGGGCTTGTGAGGCCATTCAGCTCCCAAGGACATCTAAGATAAAACCCCTGGGGTTAGAGTATGAGGTAAAGTTAGAAGAGGTTGGGCGGAAGCTGAAAAAAAGGAAGCATTTATAGTAATAAAGTAAGATACAAAGCAAGTGCAGCGAGGCGCTAAAGCAATGCAGCAAAGACCTTTCAGTAATGCCTCAAGGCAGACTACAGCATTTGCAGCATGCTCAGTCAATATTCTGGTTGATTTGTTATTCGAGATCCATAGCAATAGTTAAACCAAGTTTCTAACACTAGCATACCGCAATGTTTCTCTTAGGCACGAAATTCGATTTTCAATTAATATTCGAATAAAATATCAACACCTTCTATGGGATACGAGTGTATTGCCCAGATTAATGATACAGAATACTCAGCATCCTAGAGGACTGTCTCCCCTCACACCTTGACCATTTTGCTTAGTCGTTAAGAAGCCATCCAAGAGACAACAATCATCAAGGTGGTCTGATAAAGTACGAGACAAGATAAGTATGTGTTCGACTATGGAGGTAGAAAATATAGCTTCCTAACTGTTATTCTGGTTTCAATGATCAAGGACACTAAGATTGACCCCCTTCTAGGAACCTAGCCCAGTACATGGAACGAGAATATGGACGGTCTAGGTAGATACAATGTTGGCGGAATAAGATATGATGATATGATGGGAGGTCGTACGAATTGGCTTTAGGGTCTCAGGCCACCTAATAACTACATAAATGGGGTGACACTCGACAGTCCTCTTCTTCTCTTTGGTTTCATAGGATTTGATTTACAAAATTTGGGCTACATGGCCTGGCGCTGGGGCAGCGAAGGCCATAAACCACTGAGGAACAACTTGGGGCCGGAGCAGTTGCACTATGAAATAAAAGGTAAGATGTTGGACAGGAATATAGAAATAAATGGGAAATGCAGGTAATGTAGAAAACTAAAACTTATGTTCAGCTACAGATTGAGATGGTGCAAAGACACTTTAGGAATGCCAACAGATCACTGTGTAAGGCGCACTGACGACACTACCTACCACATACGGGACATCATCCCTATGGATTCTACTGATGGATGAATACAACGATGCTTCCGTACTTTGTTTCAGCAATGCTAATGATTTGACCTTATAAGCCCAAATATGAACAGCAGAATTGATGGCTGTTCTGTGCTCAAGAGACCATATGAGCACAAGGCTGGTTCACTCTGAGAACCAACCAACCGAAGCAATTTCATTACAGTCTGATTTGTGAGCCAGAGTCCGTGTCAGCACAATTTTTTTTTTATTTGAAAACTAAAGTAAAAAAAAAATAAAAAAAAAATGGCGAGACAGGTTTCCAGAGAAGCAAGAGTTTCCCGGCACAATACTGGCTAATTAAAAAAATTACAAACTTTACTCTTTGTTTTCAATATTTGGGGAGGAAATTGTTTTGGTCGCGAAAAGTTCGTGTCTTACTTTTCTTAAGTAAAACGTGACTTACGTATACTTTCTTCTGAAAAAAAGGTTAACTTGAAGTGTCTAAAGGACAGGGGTCCTAGTAAATTTGTATAACGTTGTCAGTCACCAAGACGATGGTTGAGTTAAAGGTTTTGGATATTTGAATTTGAAATTGTAGGAAGTATTAAAAAAGAAATTGGGTAAATTTCACTAGGATAAAAATATTCAATAATTGTCTCCACAATTACTATCTTTCTAATTATCATTGAGAGATGATAGAAGTTTTTGTCTTCATGAGAACAACATCGGGGACTGCAGCCTTGGAATAAAAAGGTAAATGTTCGCTCCCACTAATTATTGTATCTCGAATTGGTCAAGATATATAATACTATACATTATCAAAATTAACACAAATCCTTGGTTAAGAACAGAGTAATTCCTATTACAAGGAGGAGACTGAGCAGCCCAGTGAGTCAAACTACATCGAGTGATAATGTTAAGGCAACCAAGAAATTTGCCATCCATCAAAACTTGAATGAAATATATATCGTAGAAAACAATACTGAAACTTGCTTCTCATATTGCTTGGTCTTCCTTGATGATCAGTTATGTGGCAAAGCCTGAATATTCAAAGGAAGCAAAACTACGTGTATGAATGCAAAGATATAAAATTTGTAATAAATTCTTTACACTGCATGAGTAACTGAAATTGTTCAGAAATGAGAGGAAATTTTCATCTTCCCTTTACCACACATACAGGCAAACGAAGCTGAATATCTCTCTCTCTCTCTCTCTCTCTCTCTCTCTCTCTCTCTCTCTCTCTCTCTCTCTCTCTCTCTCTCTCTCTCTTTTAAGCTGTGTACGCACACGTATATAGGAATGAACATACATATCGGCATAGCATGACACTGAAGCATTAGAAAAATTGAATATAGTCTTATCACCATGGAATTATGATGAAATGACAATGTCAAAAATATATAATGTTCCTCAATCCTGCAATCCGAATATATTTATTTCTCCTCTATTCAAAATCCCGAAAATATTTATTTTTCTGCTCCTCCATTTACCATCCCAAAAATATTTATTTTTCTGCTTCTTTTCCATACACCATCCCGAAAGTATTTTTCTTCTTTTCCATTCACCATCTCAAATATATTTAACTTTCTGATTCTCCATTCACAATCCCGAAAATATTTATTTTTCTGCTTCTTCTCCATTGACCATCCCGAAAATATTTATTTTTCTGCTTCTCCTCCATTCATCATCCCAAACATATTTATTTTTCTGCTTCTCCATTGACCATCCCGAAACTATTTATTTTTCTGCTTCTTCTCCATTCATCATCCCAAAAATATTTATTTTTACGCTTCTCCATCGACCATCCCAAAAATATTTATTTTTCCGCTTCTCCATTGACCATCCCGAAAATATTTATTTTTATGCTTCTCCATTAAACATCCCGAAAATATTTATTTTCTGCTTCTCGTCCATACACCATCCCGAAAATATTTATTTTTCTGCTTCTCGTCCATACACCATCCCGAAAATATTTATTTTTCTGCTTCTTCTCCATTCATCACCCCAAAAATATTAATTTTTCTGCTTCTCCATTGACCATCCCAAAAATATTTATTTTTCCGCTTCTCCATTGACCATCCCGAAAATATTTATTTTTATGCTTCTCCATTAAACATCCCGAAAATATTTATTTTCTGCTTCGCCTCCATACACCATCCCGAAAATATTTATTTTTCTGCTTCTTCTCCATTCACAATCCCGAAAATATTTATTTTTCTGCTTCTCCTCCAGACACCATCCCGAAAATATTTATTTTTCTGCTTCTCCTCCATTCACATTCCCAAAAATATTTATTTTTCTGCTTCTCGTCCATACACCATCCCGAAAATATTTATTTTTCTGCTTCTCGTCCATACACCATCCCGAAAATATTTATTTTTCTGCTTCTTCTCCATTCATCACCCCAAAAATATTAATTTTTCTGCTTCTCCATTGACCATCCCAAAAATATTTATTTTTCCGCTTCTCCATTGACCATCCCGAAAATATTTATTTTTATGCTTCTCCATTAAACATCCCGAAAATATTTATTTTCTGCTTCGCCTCCATACACCATCCCGAAAATATTTATTTTTCTGCTTCTTCTCCATTCACAATCCCGAAAATATTTATTTTTCTGCTTCTCTTCCAGACACCATCCCGAAAATATTTATTTTTCTGCTTCTCCTCCATTCACATTCCCAAAAATATTTATTTTTCTGCTTCTCGTCCATACACCATCCCGAAAATATTTATTTTTCTGCTTCTCGTCCATACACCATCCCGAAAATATTTATTTTTCTGCTTCTTCTCCATTCATCACCCCAAAAATATTAATTTTTCTGCTTCTCCATTGACCATCCCGAATATATGTGTATATATATATATATATATATATATATATATATATATATATATATATATATATATATTATATATATATATACACATACATATATATATATATACATGTATATATATATATATATACACATATACATATATATACACACATATAAATATATATATATACATATATATATATATTAGACACATCCACTTAAAAGAAAATTATTGCCATTCTTGAATGAAGAGAAATCGTTTACAATATCATCGTCAGATAATATATATACATCTTGAATCACCCACAATATACCTTTCTACCTCTCATCTATCTTTTTTTTATTTGTGCTTCATGTTATTTACAACATATAAAAAATATTCAATTATCGTCTGTAGTACAAAAGCTTTTATGATTCTGGCCATTTCTCACCTGAAACTCGTGATTGTTATGATGACTAGCAAAGAACCTTGATAGAAATGCAACTTCAGCAAAGGGGTGTGCCCCCTTCTAAAACCACTCCCACTTCCTTAACTTTCAACTCATTTATATCTTAACTTATCCCATCTTTCTCACTTTGCCTATGACTAAAAAAAAATAACTCAGCGAGTTTTAAGGGATATCCCATTTAATGAAATTTCTATAGCTCATATGTTGGCCTTACCACTGAAGAGTGTATCTGGAATTATTCGACGGTGGTGTGTCGTAGCTAAAGAAGAAAAAAAAAAATAAAAATCAGTCAATCCATCCCAAAATACCTGCAGATAACCACGCCAACATCTTTAAAGTAATTCCTTATTAGTTGGAAAGATGTCTCAGTGAATTTATAAAGAATGGCTAGAATATTTTATTTCAATTGTTCATTATTGCTCTTAGTAGTTTACCTATTTCCTTATTTTCTTTCCTCACTGGGCTATTTTTTCTTGTTGGAACCCTTGGGCTTATAGCATTCTGCTCTTCAAACTAGGGTTAAAGCTTAGCTAGTAATAATAATAATAATAATAATAATAATAATAATAATAATAATAATAATAATAATAATAATTAGTGTTAAATTTGCACGACTTAATTGGAACAAAATATAACATACGTTTTTATCTCACAAGTCTAACGTGGGTAAAATAATATTAACAAAACAGAACATTCATAACACTACTTTAATGTGCTGTTCAAGTGGGTGCACTACAGTATGTATATGAATGCAAT
>NC_090740.1:26637368-26641624 GCF_036898095.1 Palaemon carinicauda
AGATTACTACTGTTTTTATTAGATTTATAGACCACAGTAACAAAAACACTGCCATGATAATTTGTGAACAGTTTTACATGGGAACAGCGTACCTTGCATTCTTGACATTGGGACATTATTACTAAAAGAATGGAAATCTACCTATATATATATATATATATATATAATATATATATATATATATATATATATATATATATATATATAAATCTAATTGATAAGAAAATAAGTCAGATTGAAACCTACGCTAAATAGATAAAGTTTATCTATTAACCCTGTATTGCTTAAAAACTTTAAAAACTTAAAACAGAAAAATGCTTAGGTTCAGATAAATTGTTAGATAATGTTTTATTAAAAAAGCATAAATCCCCGTTTTTTAAAAATAGTATTCACAAAATATGTTATAAGGTTAAATTAGTGTCACACTATACTCAATTCTTTTAATGAGGCGCATTTGCACTGACTTGCAGGAGTGCCCTTTCAGCTCGCAAAAGTTTACTAATAGCTGATTGGTTAGAATGATTTAGTCCAACCAATCAGGTAGTAGGAAACTTTTTCCGAGCAAAAAGGGCACCCTTGAGAGTCCGTGAAAAATGGGCCTCATTTAAAAAAAAAAAAAAAAAAAAAAGTTTCACTTGGGAACTTTCGTGAAATGTGGACATTGAGAATCTATGGGGGTAATTTTGTATTAATATTTCGCAATCTTGTTAACCTTACTGTGTCCCATGTTGAGGCAATTTATTTGATTTGTTTTAATTTATTATTTTCTGGTTCAATATTCTAAATACGTTGCCATATTGTTACCATATAATGCTTCATTTAAGTTCTACGTAGTTCTTGACGGGGAGTTTATTGCCAAGTTGTAATAAAATTATGGCTGATTTAGCAGTGGCATCTGATATCTAATGACCAAATACTCCAACATGGGCCGGATTCCACCATATTTCAATAATTACCCGTTCAGAATAAAATTTGTTAAGGATATCTCTAATTTGCAATAGTGGTTACTTCTTAATTATATAACCTTTTTGAGGGGTGTTATTGCACTTCTTCAATCGGAATAAATGGCAAACTTAAATCCCTCTATCTTCAATTGCTTTAACCCATTCTACTTCTAGTAAAATCGGTGTCAGTTTTGATGTACAGTAAATCCGAAACTAATTCCGGAACATTAACCTGCCCCTTACTTGTCCCGTCAGTTTGCCGTGTCAATAGGACAAGACAAAGTACGAAACCTAATTCCGGATCATTATCCTAATCTTGGTGTTAGTGAATTGATATATACAAATAAACAATCTGATAAATATGTACAAATATTAAAAAAAAGAAAGTTAATGGTACAAATGCATAATGCAAATTAACATTATTTGTAATATACTTTCCCTGAAAATATTTATATTAAATATTGGTGGAATGAAACTAGATACAATGACAATCTATTAAAACGAGCAACCCTAGTTGAAAAAGTAGGTTGCTATAAGCCTAAGGTCTCCAACAGGGAAAATAGCCCAGTGAGGAAAGGAAATAAGGAAATAAACTATAAGAGAAGTAAGGAAAAGTTACAATAAAATACGTTAAAAACAGAAACATCAATAAAATGAGAGAGAGAGAGAGAGAGAGAGAGAGAGAGAGAGAGAGAGAGAGAGAGAGAGAGAGAGAGAGAGAGAGAGAGAGAATCTATTAAAACGAGCATTCATAATACCGAATACCGATGTTTCACTAGGTAAGGAGAGCGGATTTGACTCGTTTTGTCTAAGGATTCTGCAGAACAGTCAGCATCCACTGAAGATCTAATCATCAGTACATATAGCATAATGAGGTCCTTTAATTAGAAAATACTCCAAGGATGATGCTAATGGTCATTCGGAGTATGGACATTTCTTTGATAACTGAAAAAGATGAAAGGATAATCTTTTCTTTATTATCGGTGTTGGAGGAAAACAGTGATGTTTGAATAAGGACACCTTAACACCATGTTGCTGCTGATGTGCTGTCAAACGATAAACACAAACCTGGTTCTTGACTGCAAGGTACTAATGATGCAGACATTAGTTTTGTGCTATAATGAAGCCTCTTATAAAAAATTACCCTAAAGGTCAAAATCATAATTATTACTGCACAAAGGGTCAACACGCTACAATATAAAATGGAAAGGTCTATACTATATTATACTATAATTTTCAATAACAAGGAGATAAGTCTGGGACAAAACCTATGTATTGAAAATATAACAAATTATCCACGAGGCAAACGAGGAATGCATGATTATAAAGGAATTAATAAGTGTAGCAAGCGAATATACGATAACCTTTATGAGGAGCCTATGGAACTACGAGGCCCAAAAGAGGATAAGTTCGTCAAGATACTGAACATGAACCCCGACTCAAATTGCGACCATTACCCGGTAGAATATTAGATTTTACGACTATTACATTTGAAGATTCCTTTCATTCTCAAAATAACTGTAAAACATGTGTGCATCCAACACTCATTCGATCCTACAGACCACCATGGTGCCTTATACAATAATATTTCCCATGGAGTATTGTCTTCGTAATTGAAAGCTAATTTGTGACACAAAGTTAGTGAGGTTATAACCAGAAATGTCTCATCCTGAGAAGAAAAACTATAAATATAACAATGAGACATTCTCATTCCACGGACTCATTACTTCCAACCTTCCTACGTGTGGATTAACTAGTTTTATTGCCATCAACCAAGCCGTTTCGTAACGATGTTAATGGCACACATCTTGTTTAGACTTCCTATGAAGAGAAAAGTCCTGCCTTTTTATTTGCTCTTCTCCTCCAGCTTCTCTCACAGTTCTCCAATATAACTTCTCTCATAGTTCAAGATAACTTCTCTCCACTCTTTGCTTCTGATTTAACCCTCCAATCTCTCATAGTTCTCAAAGTAACTCGTTTCAATTCTTTGTTTATGATTTACCTCTCCAAATTTCAACTTCTTATAAATGCATTGTAGTGGACTGATTGGTAACGTCTCTGTGTCCCGCTCAGACTCGTTAGTGTCAATAGTGTCTGCAACCTTACAATCCTTTTGAGCTAAGGTGGGGGAAGGGGCCTATAGGTCTATCTGTTGAGTTCAGCCATTGCCTAGCCCTCCATGGTCCTAGCTCGGGTGGAGATGAGCCTTGGGCGCTGATCATATAATATATGGTCAGTCTCTAGGGCATTGTCCTAATTACTAGGACAATATTACTTTCCCTTGCCTCTGCCCTTCATGAGCGACCTTTAAACCTTTAAATCAGCTGATATCTTCAAAGCGTATAGAAATGGCAATCACAACAGATAGACAAAATGAAAGATTCCAATGTCTTTTCAAATTCATCTTACTTCCAAATTTATCATAAGATCACATTATTCGAACAGCTAAATTCGCACTTGAAAAGAAATCAATTTATAAAGACATTGCAAGTTCCATTCCTGAAATGATGTTCTTATGTTTAGGGTGATATAGATTACGTCTCCTTTCTAGATAGAGCTGTATCAATTGTAAATTTCTCAATAAAACCACCACATAGTGGTTAAAAGATCCAGTTATAAATATATATATATATATATATATATATATAAATACATATATGTATATATATACATATATATATATACACACCACACACACACACACACACACACACACATATATATATATATATATATATATATATATATATTTGTGTGTGTGATTTTGCATATGTATGGGAGAACAAAATACGGTACATATACACAAATACACAAACACACTCACACACATACAGTATATATATACATATATATATAATTAAGAGACCAATGCTTTTGAATGTCAAATTACCTTATTCTCGGGAATAAATACCGAACAATTCCATCGAGTAAACTCTATCATTAAGCTATGTTAGTTGTGGAATTGTTTCGACTCCGAAATAATTTCGAATCCTTCAACGGACATAAGATCTCATCATAAAATACTTCCCCTTTCGATTTTTTCCCCCAAATTTCCGTAAATTAAAAATTAAATTCTATTTATGGCTTAATATTTAAATGGACAAGAGAGACATCTTCCCTAGATAACTTGAAACAATAGCCAAACAAAACTTTCCAATTTTGTAAATAAAACTCAGAAATCCTACATGTAAGCAGTTCAGACATTACTATCTTCAACTACAGCCACGGAGATTGGATCTGCATTAAAGACCTCTCCCTCCCTCGTTTTAATTTCCTTACTAGCCTGCGCTAGATTATTTTTCAAATTGCCTT